>NW_028227342.1:277965-417421 GCF_978045245.1 Mus caroli
CATTTTCTAATTTGAGACTTTTTCAGAGTTTCTCACCATATTCCATGTACTACAGTGTGATTTTTCTCATTTTTTGACTTTTTCAGGGTTTCTCACCATATTCCAAGTCCTACACGGTGATTTTCTCATTTTTTGACTTTTTCAGAGTTTCTCACCATATTCCAAGTCCTAGAGTGTGATTTTCTCCTTTTTGAATTTTTCATGTTTTCTCACCATATTCCAGGTCCTAGAGTGTGATTTTTCTCTTTTTTTGACTTTTCAGGGTTTCTCACCATATTCCAGCTCGTACAGTGTGATTTTCTCATTTTTAGATTTTTTCAGGTTTTCTCATCATATTCCAAGTCCTACAGTGTGATTTTCTCATTTTTTGACTTTTTCAGAATTTCTCACCCTATTGCAGGTCCTACAGTATGATTTTCTCATTTTTCGACTTTTTCAGGTTTTCTCACCATATTGCAGGTACTACAAGTTTGATTTTCTTATTTTTCGACTGTTTCAGGGTTTCTCACCATATTCCAAGTCGTACTGTGTGATTTTCTCATTTTTAGACTTTTTCAGTGTTTTCTCACAATATTCCAGGTACTACAGTGTGATTTTCTCATTTTTTGACTTTTTCAGGTTTTCTCATCATATTCCAAATCCTACAGTGTGATTTTCTCTTTTTCCGACTTTTAAAGGTTTTCTTACCATATTCCATGTCCTACTCTGTAATTTTCTCATTTTTCGACTTTTTCAGGGTTTCTCACCATATTGGAGGTCCTACTTGTGTGATTTTCTTATTCTTCGACTTTTTCAGTTTTTCTCACCACATTCCAACTCCTACAGTATATTTTTCTCATTTTTGACTTTTTCATGGTTTCTCATCATATTCCAAATCCTACAGTGTGATTTTTTCATTTTTCGACTTTTTCAGGGTTTCTCACCATATTGCAGGTACTTCAAGTTTGATTTTCATATATTTCGACTGTTTCACGGTTTCTCACCATATTTAGGTCCTACTGTGTGATTTTCTCATTTTTTGAATTTTTCAGTGTTTCTCACCATATTCCAGGTCCTACAGTGTGGTTTTCTCATTTTTTGACTTTTTCAGGGTTTCTCACCATATTGGAGGTCCTATAATTGTGATATTCTAATTTTTTAACCTTTTCAGGGTTTCTCTCCATATTCCAGCTCCTACAGTGTATTTTTCTCATTTTTTTACTTTTTCACGGTTTCTCATCATATTCGAAGTCCTACAGTGTGATTTTCTCATTTTTCGACTTTTTTAGGGTTCCTCACCATATTTCAGGTACTACAAGTTTTATCTTATTTTTAGACTTTTTCAGTGTTTCTCACCATATTCCAGGTACTACAGTGTGATTTTCTCATTTTTTGACTTTTTCAGGGTTTCTCATCGTATTCCAAGTCCTAGAGTGTGATTTTCGCATTTTTCGAATTTTTCAGGGATTCTCAGCATATTCCAGTTCCTACAATTTGATTTTCTAATTTTTTGACTTTTTCAGGGTTTCTCATCATATTTCAGGTACTACAAGTTTTATCTTATTTTTAGACTTTTTCAGTGTTTCTCACCATATTCTAGGTACTACAGTGTGATTTTCTCATTTTTCGACTTTTTCAGGGTTTCTCACCATATTCCAAGTCCTACAGTGTGATTTTCTCATTTTTAGACTTTTTCTGGGTTTCTCATCATATTCCAAGTCCTAGAGTGTGATATTCTCATTTTTCGACTTTTTCAGTGTTTCTCACCATATTGCATGTACTACAAGTTTTATTTTCTTATTTTGAACTGTTTCAGGGTTTCTCACCATATTCCAGGTCCTACTGTGTGATTTTCTCATTTTAATACTTTTTTAGTGTTTCTCACCATATACCAGGTACTACAGTTTGATTTTCTAATTTTTCGACTTTTTCAGGGTTTCTCACCATATCCCAAGTCCTACAGTGTGATTTTCTCATTTTAAGACTTTTTCAGGGTCTCTCACCATATTGCAAGTCCTACAAGTGTGTATTTCTTTTTTTTTTTTTTGACTTTTTCATGACTTCTCACCATATTCCAGCTCCTACAGTGTCATTTACTCATTTTTCGACATTTTCAGGGTTTCTTACCATATTCCAGGTCCTACAGTGTGATTTTCTCATTTTAAGACTTTTTCTGTGTTTCTCATCATATTCTGGGTCCTAGTGCATGATTTTCTCATTTTTCGACTCTTTGAGGGTTTCTCACCATATTCCAAGTCCTACAGTGTGATTTTCTCAATTTTTGAATTTTTCAGGGTTTCTCATCATATTCCAAATCCTAGAGTGTGATATTCTCATTTTTCGACTTTTTCAGTGTTTGTCACCATATTGCATGTACTACAAGTTTGATTTTCTTATATTTCGACTGTTTCAGGGTTTCTCACCACATTCCAGTTCCTACTGGGTGATTTTCTCATTTTAATACTTTTTTAGTGTTTCTCACCATATTCCAGGTACTACAGTGTGATTTTTTCATTTTTTGACTTTTTCACGGTTTCTCATCATATTCCAAGTCCTAGAGTGTGATTTTTGCCTTTTTCGTATTTTTCAGGGTTTCTCAACATATTCCAGGTCCTACAGTTTTTCTCATTTTTCGACTTTTTCAGGGTTTCTCACCAGCTTCCAGGTCCTACTGCGTGATTTTCTCATTTTTCGACTTTTTTCAGGATTTCTCACCATATTCTGGGTCCTACTACATGATTTTCTCATTTTTCGATGTTTCAGGGTTTCTCACCATATTCCAGTCCTAGAGTGTGATTTTCTCATTTTTTAACTTTTTCAGGGTTTCTTACGGTATTCCAGGTTCTACATTGTCATTTTCTCATTTTTCGAATATTTCAGGTTTTCTCAACATATTCCAGGCCCTACACTGTCATTTTATAATTTGCGACTTTTTCAGAGTTTCTACCCATATTCCATGTACTACAGTGTGATTTTTCTCATTTTTTTGACCTTTTCAGGGTTTCTCACCATATTCCAGGTCCTAAGGTGTGATTTTCTCATTTTAAGACTTTTTCAGTATTTTTCACCATATTCCAAGTACTACAGTGTGATTTTCTATTTTAAGACTTTTTCAGTGTTTCTCACCAAATCCCAGGTCCTACTGCGTGATTTTCTCATTTTTCGACTTTTTCAGGGTTTCTCACCATATTCCAAGTCCTACAGAGTGATTTTCTCATTTTTCGACTTTTTCAGGGTTTCTCACCATATTCCAGGTCTTACAGTGTGATTTTCTCATTTTTTGACTTTTTCAGGGTTTCTCACCAGCTTCCAGGTCCTACTGCGTGATTTTCTTATTTTTTGACTTTTTTTTCAGGGTTTCTCTCCATATTCTGGGTCCTACTGCATGATTTTCTCATTTTTCGACATTTTCAGGGTTTCTCACCATATGCCAAGTCCTAGAGTGTGATATTCTCATTTAAGACTTTTTCAGTGTTTCTCACCATATTCCAGGTACTCCTGCATGCTTTTCTCATTTTTCGACTTTTTCAGGATTTCTCACCATATTCCAAATCCTACAGTGTGATTTTTCATTTTTTGACTTTTTCAGGGTTACTCATCTTATTCCAAGCCACACCCATCTTTAAATTTTTAGAAGAAAATGTGAGGCTGTGTTTATATACATCATATGCAGAACGTAAGAGGGATTTAGATTCTCCAGAATCTGACACCCTCTTCTGGAGTGTCTAAAGATAGCTACAGTGTACTTATATCTAATAAATAAATAAATAAATAAATAAATAAATAAATAAATAAATATATAAATAAACATTTTTTTAAAAAGGATAAGAAAGAAAGAAAGACCAGGCAGGCCTGCCATCCTTATCTCTGTCTGTCTGTCTGTCTGATACCCTGGAACTAGAGAAGGGCCACCATATAGTTGCTGGTAGTTGATCCCAGATTCTCTAGAAGAGGAGACAATGCTGTTAATTGTTTTGTTATGTTTTTCACTGTTTTTTTTATTACATATTTTCCTCAATTACATTTCCAATGCTATCCCAAAAGTCCCCCATACCTCCCCCCACTTCCCTACCCTCCCATTCTTCTCAGTGGCCCCACACATCTTTAAATTTTTAGAAGTATACGTGAGTCTGTGTTTATGTACATAATATGCAGGCCAAAAGAGGGATTTAGATTCTCCAGAATCTGACACCGTCTTCTGGAGTGTCTGAAGACAGCTACAGTGTACTTATATCTAATAAATACATAAATAAATAAATAAGCAAACATTTTTTCAAAAGGATAAGAAAGAAAGAAAGACCAGGCAAGCCTGCCATCCTTATCTCTGTCTGTCTGTCTGACAGTCTGTCTGATCCCCTGGAACTGGAGGTGGGCCACTATATAGTTGCTGATAGTTGATACCAGGTTCTCTGGAAGTGGAGACAGTGATGGTAATTGTTGAGCCCTTTCAGTGGTCCCACCAATCTTTAAATTTTTAGAAGTATATGTGAGGCTGTGTTTATGTACATCATATGCAGACCATAAGAGGGATTTAGATTCTCCAGAATCTGAAACCCTCTTCTGGAGTGTCTGAAGGCAGCTACAGTGTACTTATATCTAATAAATACATAAATAAATAAATAAATAAATAAATAAATAAATAAATAAATAAACATTTTTTTAAAGGATAAGAAATAAAGAAAGACCAGGCAGGCCTGGCATCCTTATCTCTGTCTGTCTGTCTGTCTGTCTTTCTGATCCACTGGAACTGGAGATGGGCCACAATATAGTTGCTGGTAGTTGATCCCAGGTTCTCTGGAAGAGGAGACAATGCTGTTAATGGTTGAGCCCTTTCAGTGGCCCCACACATCTTTAAATTTTTGGAAGTAAATGTGAGTCTGTGTATATGTACATCATATGCACACCATAAGAGGGATTTAGATTATCCAGAATCTGACACCCTCTCCTGGAGTGTCTGAAGACCGCTAAAGTGTACTTATATTTAATAAATACATAAATAAATAAATAAACATTTTTAAAAAGGATGAGAAAGAAAAAAAACCAGGCAGGCCTGCCACCCTTGTCTGTCTGTCTGTCTGTCTTTCTGTCTGATACCTTAGAACTGGAGATGAGCCACCATATAGTTGCTGGTAGTTGATCCCAGGTTGTCTGGAAGAGGAGATAATGCTGTTAATTGTTGAGCCCTTTCAGTGACCCCATACATCTTTAAATTTTTGAAGTATATGTGAGGCTGTGTTTATGTACATCATATACAGACCATAAGAGGGATTTAGATTCTCCAGAATCTGACACCATCTTCTGGAGTGTCTGAAGACAGACACAGTGTACTTATATCTAATAAATAAATAAATAAATAAATAAATAAATAAATAAATATATAAATAAACATTTTTTAAAAAGGATAAGAAAGAAAGAAAGACCAGGGAGGCCTGCCTTCCTTATCTCTGTCTCTCTGTCTGTCTGTCTGTCTATCTGTCTGATACCCTGGAACTGGAGATGGGCCACCATATAGGTGCTGGAAGTTGAACCCAGGTTCTCTGGAAGAGGAGACAATGCGGTTAATTGTTGAGCCCTTTCAGTGGCTCCACCCATCTGTAAATTTTTAGAAGTATATGTGAGGCTGTGTTTATGTACATCATATGCAGACCATAAGAGGGATTTAGATTCTCCAGCATCTGACACCCTCTTCTGGAGTGTCTGAAGATAGCTACAGTGTACTTTTATCTAATAAATACATAAATAAGTAAATAAACATTTCTTAAAAAGGATAAGAAAGAAAGACCAGGCAGGCCTGCCATCGATATCTCTATATGTCTGTCTGTCTGTCTCTCTGTCTGATCCTCTGGAACTGGAGATGGGCCACCATATAGTTGCTGGTAGTTGATCCCAGGTTCTCTGGAAGAGGAGACAATGCTGTTAATGGTTGAGCCCATACAGTGGCCACACACATCTTTAATTTTTGGAAGTAAATGTGAGTCTGTGTTTATGTACATCATATTCAGACCATAAGAGGGATTTAGATTCTCCAGAATCTGACACCTTCTTCCTGATGTCTGAAGACAGCTACAGTGTACTTATATCTAATAAATACATAAATAAATAAATAAACATTTCTTAAAAAGGATAAGAAAGAAAGAAAGACGAAGCAGGCCTGCCATGATTATCTCTATCTGTCTGTATGTCTGTCTCTCTGTCTGATCCCCTGGAACTGGAGATGGGCCACCATATTTTTGCTGGTACTTGATCCCAGGTTCTCTGGAAGAGGAGACAATGCTGTTAATTGTTGAGCCCTTACAGTGGCCCCACCCATCTTTAAATTTTTAGAAGTATATGTGAGGCTGTGTTTATGTACATCATATGCAGACCATAAGAGGGATTTAGATTCTCCAGAATCTGACACACTCTTCTGGAGTGTCTGAAGACAGCTACAATGTACTTATATCTAATAAATACATAAATAAAGAAATAAACATGTTTTAAAAAAGATAAGTAAGAAAGAAAGACCAGGCAGGCCTGCCATCCTTATCTCTGTCTGTCTGTCTGTCTGTCTGTCTGTCTTATCCCCGGGAACTGGAGATGGGCTACCTTATAGTTGCTGGTAGTTGATCCCAGGTTCTCTGGAAGAGGAGACAATGCTGTTAAATGTTGAGCCCTTTCAGTGGCCCCACCCATCTTTAAATTTTTAGAAGTATATGTGAGGCTGTGTTTTTGTACATCATATGCAGACCATAAGAGGGATTTAGATTCTCCAGAATCTGACACACTCTTCTGGAGTGTCTGAAGACAGCTACAGTGTACTTATATCTAAAAAATACATAGATAAATAAATAAGTAAATAAATAAACATTTTTTAAAAGGGATAAAGAAGAAAGAAAAACCAGGCAGGCCTTCCATCCTTGTCTGTCTTTCTCTCTGTCTGTCTGTATTGCCTAGCCCCTTGTGTAGCCTAGCCTAGCCCCTTGACTTGCTTAGCCTAGCCCAGCCCTGCCTTGCCTAGCCCTGCCTATCCCTGTCTTTAACCAGGCTGGCCTCGAACTCAGAAACTGACTGCTTCTGCCTCCAGAGTGCTCTCATTAAGAGCTCAAGCCACCACTGACTGTTGGGTTTTCTAAGTCTTACATAGGTATGGTCTGTTTCTCAGCTGTGAAACCCTAATTAACACATGTAGTCTGTCCTAGGTCAGCCATAGCTACAGACTGAGGCCTTTTCTAAAACAAAACAAAAGAAAACAAAAAATAGAAATAATAAAATAAATAAATTAAGCAACCACATGATAACTTTTCTTTCTTTCAATGATACTCAGAGCTTGAAGCAGTTCACCCATGAGACCTCAGCTCCGGACATTGAGGCTGTTTCCCTAACATGTATTATGGCTGAACCTGAGGGGTTCTACTGCTGATTTGTGTCCCCCTCTTTAAAAAAATAGTTGTTTTCAAAGGCTGCAGGTTCTTAGCCCTGTTCCTTGTTACAGTTGAGTCACAGCCCTGAAAGTTCAGTGGTAGTTAAAGGCACTGAGAAGGGCTTCCTCTAGACATCAAAGACCAAGTCTTTGTTATTAAAAAGTTAATCTGGATTGCCCCACCCCCTGGCATCCTTAGAATTCCTAGAAAGGAAGGCAGGGACCTGGGCAGAAGGGTGCAAGTCTACTGCTGTTTGTAACTGGTAACAGAAAGCTTTCTCTTTTTGGTACCCTACCCCAAGTTACACTGTCACTCCTTTTTCCTAGTTTTATTTTTGTCGGTTTGTATTCTCAACATAGACCCTTTTCCTTCCTAACCTTGGCTGTCCTGAACCTTACTGTCCTTGAACTCAGTGATTTGCCTGTCTTGCTGGGATGAAACTGTGAGCTACCATCCAGAAGGAAGCACCCTGCTGAGGTTAGATTGGGGTCTCTTCCATTTTCCTCTATGAACATGCATATGGCAGGCCTGTTCTTTCTTTTTTACTTTTCTTTTTCTTTTTAAAGATTTATATATTTATTATATTTAAGTATGCTGTAGCTATCTTCAGACAGTCCAGAAGAGGGTGTCAGATTCTGAAGAATCTAAATCATTCTTATTGTCTGCATATGATGTATATAAACACAGCCTCACATATACTCAAAAAAAAAAAAAGAAAGAAAGATGTGGCTACAGAGAGGGCTCAACAATTAAGAGCATTGTCTCCTCTTCCAGAGAACCTGGGCTCAATTACCAGTATTATATATGGTGGCCCATCTCCAGTTCCAGGGGATCTAATACTCTGTTCTGGAGTCTGTGGGCACAGCATACACATGCAAAACATTCTTACACAATCATTGAGAGAGGAGAGAGAGGGGTTGAGAGAGAGGGGAGGTAATCATACCTCCTGACGAGTTTGAAGACCTGAGCTTCATCACTCACACAAATAAATAAATATTTTTAAAAAATAAACTCTGCCATTGCCCTTTAAAAATTCCTAGAAAACAAGTTTTATAAGCAACAGTTATATTTACTATATCTAAAGTACAGTCATGAGCATATTCTCTAAATAGAAAAAGGCCTGTTAGTCTTAGAAATGGAAAAGACAAACCAAGGAAGGTTTGCAATTACATAATGAGGCAGCTCAGCCCAGCTCTTAGGTTGGAAATAAGACTGGAGAATAGGATACACCTGAAAACAGCCAGCCATTGCTTTTTGTTTTGGAGGCTGAAAGGATAAACCTGAAGACAGCCAATGCTGTGTGATGGTGATCTGGTATTTTTTTTTTAATTTTTAAAAAATTTAACACTTTTTATAAAACCTTTTTATAAAGGTTTTATAAAACCTTCTGGAGTGTCTGAAGACAGCTACAGTGTACTTATATCTAATAAATACATAAATAAATAAATTAATAAATAAATAAACATTTTTTAAAAAGGACAAGAAAGAAAGAAAAATCAGGCAGGCCTGCCATCCTTATCTCTGTCTGTCTGTCTGTCTGTCTGTCTGATCCTCTGGAACTGGATATGGGCCACCATATATTTGCTGGTAGTTTTTCCCAGGTTCTCTGGAAGAGGAGACAATGCTGTGAATTGTTGAGCCCTTTCAGTGGCCCCAACCATCTTTAAATTTTTAGAGGTAAATGTGAGGCTGTATTTATGTACATCATATGCAGACCATAAGAGTGATTTAAATACTCCAGTATCTGACATCCTCTTCTGGAGTGTCTGAAGACAGTTACAGTGTACTTATATCTAATAAATACATAAATAAAAAAATAAATAAATAAATAAACATTTTTAAACAGAATAAATAAGAAAGAAAGACCAGGCAGGCCTGCCATCCTTATCTCTGTCTGTCTGTCTGTCTGTCTGATCCCCTGGAACTGCAGATGGGCCACCATATAGTTGCTGGTAGTTGATCTTAGGTTCTCTGGAAGAGGAGACAACGCTGTTAATTCTTGAGCCCATTCAGTGGCCCCACCCATCTTTAAATATTTAGAAGTATACTTGAGTCTGTGTTTATGTACATCATATGCAGACCATAAGAGGTATTTAGATTCTCCAGAATCTCACACCCTCTTCTGGAGTGTCTGAAGACAGCTACAGTGTACTTATATCTAATAAATAAATAAATAAATTAATTAATTAATTAATTAATTAATTAATAAGTAAACATTTTTTCAAATGGATAAGAAAGAAAGAAAGACCAGGCAGGCCTGCCATCCTCATCTCTGTCTGTCTGTCTGTCTCTCTATATGATCCTTTGGAACTGAAGATAGGCCACCATATAGTTGCTGGTAGTTGATCCCAGGTTCTCTGGAAGAGGAGACAATGCTGTTAATTGTTGAGCCCTTTCAGTGGCCCCACCCATCTTTAAATTTTTAGAAGTATATCTGAGGCTGTGTTTATGTACATCATATGCAGACCATAAGATGGTTTTTGATTCTTCAGAATCTGACACCCTCTTCTGGAGTGTCTGTATATAGCTACAGTGTACTTATATATAATAAATACATAAATAAATAAACATTTTTTAAAAAGGACAAGAAAGAAAGAAAGACCAGGTAGGCCTGCAATCCTCATCTCTGTCTGTCTGTCTGTCTGCCTTTCTGATCCCCTGGAACTGTAGATGGGCCACCATATAGTTGCTGGTAGTTGATCCCAGGTTCTCTGGAAGAGGAGACAATGCTGTTAATTGTTGAGCCCTTTCATTGCTCTCACCCATCTTTAAATTTTTAGATGTATATGTGAGGCTGTGTTTATGTACATCATATGCAGACCATAAGAGGGATTTAGATTCTCCAGAATCTGACACCCTCTTCTGGAGTGTCTGAAGACAGCTACATTGTACTTATATCTAATAAATACATAAATAAATAAATAAATAAATAAATAAATAAATAAATAAATAAACATTTTTTAAACAGGATAAGAAAGAAAGTAAGACCAGGCAGTCCTGCCATCCTTATCTCTGTCTGTCTGTCTGTCTGTCTGACAGCCTGTCTGATCCCCTGGAACTGCAGATGGGCCACCATATAGTTGCTGGTAGTTGATCCCAGGTTCTCTGGAAGTGGAGACAGTGATGGTAATTGTTGAGCCCTTTCAGTGGTCCCACCCATCTTTAAATTTTTAGAAGTATATGTGAGGCTGTGTTTATGTACATCATATGCAGACCTTAAGAGGGATTTAGATTCTCCAGAATCTGACACCCTCTTCTGGAGTGTCTGAAGACGGCTACAGTGTACTTATATCTAATAAATACAAAAATAAATAAATAAATAAATAAACAAATAAATAAATAAATAAATAAATAAACATTTTTTATAAAGGATAAGAAATAAAGAAAGACCAGGCAGGCCTGCCATCCTTATCTCTGTCTGTCTGTCTGTCTGTCGTTCTGATCCACTGGAACTGGAGATGGGCCACCATATAGTTGCTGGTAGTTGATCCCAGGTTCTCTGGAAGATGAGACAATGCTGTTAATTGTTGAGCCCTCTCAGTGGCCCCACACATCTTTAAATTTTTAGAAGTATACGTGAGTCTGTGTTTATGTACATCATATGCAGGCCATAAGAGGGATTTTGATTCTCCAGAATCTGACACCCTCTTCTGGAGTGTTTGAAGACAGCTACAGTTTACTTATATCTAATAAATACATAAATAAATAAATAAGTAAACATTTTTTCAAAAGGATAAGAAAGAAAGAAAGACCAGGCAGGGCTGCCATCCTTATCTCTGTCTGTCTGTCTGTCTGTCTGATCCCCTGGAACTGGAGATGGGCCACCATATAGTTGCTGGTAGTTGAACCGAGGTTCTCTGGAAGAGGAGACAATGCTGTTCATTGTTGAGCCCTTTCAATGGCCCCATCCATCTTTAAATATTTAGAACTGTATGTTAGGCTGTGTTTATGTACATCATATGCAGACCATAAGAGGGATTTAGATTCTACAGAACCTGACACCCTCTTCTGGAATGTCTAAGACAGCTACAGTGTACTTATATCTAATAAATACATAAATAAATAAATAAATAAGTAAATAAATAAATAAATAAATAAATAAATAAATAAATAAACATTTTTTAAACAGGATAAGAAAGAAAGTAAGACCAGGCAGTCCTGCTATCCTTATCTCTGTCTGTCTGTCTGTCTGTCTGACAGCCTGTCTGATCCCCTGGAACTGGAGGTGGGCCACTATATAGTTGCTGATAGTTGATCCAAGGTTCTCTGGAAGTGGAGACAGTGATGGTAATTGTTGAGCCCTTTCATTGGTCCCACCCATCTATAAATTTTTAGAAGTATATGTGAGGCTGTGTTTATGTACATAATATGCAGGCCATAAGAGGGATTTAGAATCTCCAGAATCTGACACCCTCTTCTGGAGTGTCTGAAGACAGCTACAGTGTACTTATATGTAATAAATACATAAATAAATAATTAAATAAACATTTTTTAAAAAGGATAAGAAAGAAAGAAAGACCAGGCAGGCCTGCCATCCTTATCTCTGTCTGTCTGTCTGTCTGTCTGATCCCTGGGAACTGGAGATGGGCCACCATATATTTGCTGGTAGTTGAGCCGAGGTTCTCTGGAAGAGGAGACAATGCTGTTCATTGTTGAGCCCTTTCAATGGCCCCACCCATCTTTAAATGTTTAGAACTGTATGTGAGGCTGTGTTTATGTTCATCATATGCAGACCATAAGAGGGATTTAGATTCTCCAGAACCTAACACCCTCTTCTGGAGTGTCTAAAGACAGCTACAGTGTACTTATATCTAATAGATACATAAATAAATAAAAAATAAACATTTTTTAAAAAGGATAAGCAAGAAAGAAAGAGCAGGCAGGCCTGCCATCCATATCTCTGTCTGTGTGTCTGTCTGTCTGTCTGTCTGATCCCTGGGAACTGGAAATGAGCCACCATATAGTTGCTGGTAGTTGATCCCAGGTTCTCTGGAAGAGGAGATAATGCTGTTAATTGTTGAGCCCTTTCAGTGGCCCCACCCTTCATTAAATTTTTTGAAGTATATCTGAGGCTGTGTTTATGTTCATCATATGCAGACCAGAAGATGGTTTTAGATTTTTTAGAATCTGACACCGTCTACTGGAGTGTCTGAAGACAGCTACAGTGTACTTATATCTAATAAATACATAAATAAATAAATTAATAAATAAATAATCATTTTTATAAAGGATAAGAAAGAAAGAAAAATCAGGCAGGCCTGCCATCCTTATCTCTGTCTGTCTGTCTGTCTGTCTGAACCTCTGGAACTGGATATGGGCCACCATATATTTGCTGTTAGTTTTTCCCAGGTTCTCTGGAAGAGGAGACAATGCTGTTCATTGTTGAGCCCTTTCAATTGCCCCACCCATCTTTAAATGTTTAGAACTGTATGTGAGGCTGTGTTTATGTACATCATATGCAGACCATAAGAGGGATTTAGATTCTCCAGAACCTGACACCCTCTTCTGGAGTGTCTAAGAGAGCTACAGTGTACTTATATCTAATAAATAAATAAATAAATAAATAAATAAATAAATAAATAAATAAACATTTTTTAAAAGGGATAAAGAAGAAAGAAACACCAGGCAGGCCTGCCATCCATATCTCTGTCTGTGTGTCTGTCTGTCTGTCTGTCTGATCCCTGAGAACTAGAAATGAGCCACCATATAGTTGATGGTAGTTGATCCCAGGTTCTCTGGAAGAGGAGATAATGCTGATAATTGTTGAGCCCTTTCAGTAGCCACACCCTTCATTAAATTTTTTAAAGTATATCTGAGGCTGTGTTTATGTACATCATATGCAGACCAGAAGATGGTTTTAGATTTTTCAGAATCTGACACCGTCTACTGGAGTGTCTGAAGACAGCTACAGTGTACTTATATCTAATAAATACATAAATAAATAAATTAATAAATAAATAAACATTTTTTATAAAGGATAAGAAAGAAAGAAAAATCAGGCAAGCCTGCCATCCGTATCTCTGTCTGTCTTTCTGTCTGTCTGACCCTTTGGAACTGGATATGGGCCACCATATAGTTGCTGGTAGTTGATCCCAGGTTCTATGGAAGAGGAGACAATGATGTTAATTGTTAAGCCCTTTCAGTGGTCCCACCCATCTTTAAATTTTTAGAATTATACGTGAGGCTGTGTTTATGTACATCATATGCAGACCATAAGAGGGATTTAGATTCTCCAGAATCTGACACACTCTTCTGGAGTGTCTGAACAGCTACAGTGTACTTATATCTAATAAATACATAAATACATAAAAAAATAAATAAATAAACATTTTTTAAACAGGATAAGTAAGAAAGAAAGACCTGGCAGGCCTGCCATCCTTATCTCTGTCTGTCTGTCTGTCTGTCTGATCCCCTGGAACTGCAGATGGGCCACCATATAGTTGCTGGTAGTTGATCCCAGGTTCTCTGGAAGTGGAGACAGTGATGGTAATTGTTGAGCCCTTTCAGTGGTCCCACCTTTCTTTAAATTTTTAGAAGTATATATGAGGCTGTGTTTATGTACATCATATGCAGACCATAAGAGGGATTTAGATTCTCTAGAATCTGACACCCTCTTCTGGAGTGTCTGAAGACGGCTACAGTGTACTTATATCTAATAAATACATAAATAAATAAATAAATAAATAAATAAATAAATAAATATATAAATAAATAAATAAACATTTTTTATAAAGGATAAGAAATAAAGAAAGACCAGGCAGGCCTGCCATCCTTATCTCTGTCTGTCTGTCTCTCTGTCTTTCTGATCCACTGGAACTGGAGATGAGCCACCATATAGTTGCTGGTAGTTGATCCCAGGTTCTCTGGAAGAGGAGATAATGCTGTTAATTGTTGAGCCCTTTCAGTGGCCCCGTCCTTCATTAAATATTTTGAAGTATATCTGAGGCTGTGTTTATGTACATCATATGCAGACCAGAAGATGGTTTTAGATTTTTCAGAATCTGAAACCGTCTACTGGAGTGTCTGAAGACAGCTACAGTGTACTTATATCTAATAAATACATAAATAAATAAATTAATAAATAAATAAACATTTTTTATAAAGGATAAGAAAGAAAGAAAAATCAGGCAGGCCTGCCATCCTTATCTCTGTCTGTCTGTCTCTCTGTCTGAACCTTTGGAACTGGATAAGGACCACCATATATTTGCTGTTAGTTTTTCCCAGGTTCTCTGGAAGAGGAGACAATGCTGTTCATTGTTGAGCCCTTTCAGTGGCCCCACCCATCTTTAAATGTTTAGAAGTATATGTGAGGCTGTGTTTATGTACATCATATGCAGACCATAAGAGGGATTTAGATTCTCCAGAATTGACACCCTTTTCTGGACTGTCTGAAGACAGCTACAGTGTACTTATATCTAATAAATACGTAAATAAATAAATAAATAAATAAATAAATAAATAAACATTTTTAAACAGGATAAGTAAGAAAGAAAGACATGGCAGGCCTGCCATCCTTATCTCTGTCTGTCTGTCTGTCTGTCTGATCCCCTGGAACTGTAGATGGGCCACCATAAAGTTGCTGGTAGTTGATCCCAGGTTCTCTGGAAGAGGAGAAAATGCTGTTAATTGTTGAGCCCTTTCAGTGGCCCCACCCTTCATTAAATTTTAGAAGTATATCTGAGGCTGTGTTTATGTACATCATATGCAGACCATAAGATGGTTTTAGATTCTTCAGAATCTGACACCCTCTACTGGAGTGTCTGAAGACAGTTACAGTGTACTTATATCTAATAAATACATACATAAATAAATTAATAATTAAATAAACATTTTTTAAAAAGGATAAGAAAGAAAGAAAAATCAGGCAGGCCTGCCATCCTTATCACTGTCTGTCTTTCTGTCTGTCTGTCTGATCCTCTGGAACTGGATATGGGCCACCATATATTTACTGGTAGTTTTTCCCAGGTTCTCTGGAAGAGGAGACAATGTAGTGAATTGTTGAGCCCTTTCAGTGGCCCCAACCATCTTTAAATTTTTATTGGTAAATGTGAGGCTGTATTTATGTACATCATATGCAGACCATAAGAGTGATTTAAATTCTCCAGAATCTGACACCCTCTTCTGGAGTGTCTGAAGACAGCTACAGTGTACTTATATCTAATAAATACATAAATAAATAAATAAATAAATAAATAAATAAATAAATAAATAAATAAACATTTTTTAAACAGGATAAGTAAGAAAGAAAGACCAGGCAGGCCTACCATCCTTATTTCTGTCTGTCTGTCTGTCGGTCTGATCACTGGAACTGCAGATGGGCCACCATATAGTTGCTGGTAGTTGATCCCAGGTTCTCTGGAAGAGGAGACAAGCTGTTAATTGTTGAGCCCATTCTTTGGCCCCACCCATCTTTAAATTTTTAGAAGTATACTTGAGTCTGTGTTTATGTACATCATATGCAGACCATAAGAGGTATTTAGATTCTCCAGAATCTCACACCCTCTTCTGGAGTGTCTGAAGACAGCTACAGTGTACTTATATCTAATAAATAAATAAATAAATAAATAAATAAATAAATTAATTAATTAATTAATAAGTAAACATTTTTTCAAATGGATAAGAAAGAAAGAAAGACCAGGCAGGCCTGCCATCCTCATTTCTGTCTGTCTGTCTGTCTCTCTATATGATCCTTTGGAACTGAAGATAGGCCACTATATAGTTGCTGGTAGTTGATCCCAGGTTCTCTGGAAGAGGAGACAATGCTGTTAATTGTTGAGCCCTTTCAGTGGCCCCACCCATCTTTAAATTTTTAGAAGTATATCTGAGGCTGTGTTTATGTACATCATATGCAGACCATAAGATGGTTTTAGATTCTTCAGAATCTGACACCCTCTTCTGGAGTGTCTGTAGATATCTACAGAGTACTTATATATAATAAATACATAAATAAATGAACATTTTTTAAAAAGGACAAGAAAGAAAGAAAGACCTGGCAGGCCTGCCATTCTTATCTCTGTCTGTCTGTCTGTCTGTCTGTCTGATCCTCTGGTACTGGATATGGGCCACCATATAGTTGCTGGTAGTTTATCCAAGGTTCTCTGGAAGAGGAGACAATGCTGTAAATTATTGAGCCCTTTCAGTGGCCCCACCCTTCATTAAATTTTTATAAGTATATCTGAGGCTGTGTTTATGTACATCATATTCAGACCATAAGAGTGATTTAGATTCTCCAGAAACTGACACCCTCTTCTGGAGTGTCTGAAGACAGCTACAGTGTACGTAAATATAATAAATACATGAATAAATAAATAAATAAACATTTTTTAAAAAGGATAAGAAAGAAAGAAACACCAGGAAGTCCTGCCATTCTTATCTCTGTCTGTCTGTCTGTCTATCTATATGATCCTTTGGAACTGGAGATAGGCCACCATATAGTTGCTGGTAGTTTATCCCAGGTTCTCTGGAAGAGGAGAAAATGCTGTTAATTGTTTAGCCCTTTCAGTGGCCCCACCCATCTTTAAATTTTTAGAAGGGTATGTGAGGCTGTGTTTATGTACATCATATGCAGACCATAAGAGGGATTTAGATTCTCCAGAATCTGACACCCTCTTCTGTATTTTCTGAAGACAGTTACAGTGTACTTATATCTAATAAATAAATAAATAAATAAAAAATAAATTAATAAATAAATAAATAAATAAACATTTTTTAAAAAGGATAAGACAGAAAGAAAGACCAGGCAAGCCTGCCACCCTTATCTCTGTCTGTCTGTCTGTCTGTGTGATACCCTAGAACTGGAGATGGGCCACCATATAGTTGCTGGTAGTTTATCCAAGGTTCTCTGGAAGAGGAGACAATGCTGTTAATTGTTGAGCCCTTTCTGTGGCCCCACCCATCTTTAAAATTTTAGAAGTATATGTGAGGCTGTGTTTATGTACATCATATGCAGACTATAAGAGGGATTTAGATTCTCCAGAATCTGACACCATCTTCTGGAGTGTCTGAAGACAGCTACAGTTTACTTATATCTAATAAATACTAAATAAATAAATAAATAAATGAATAAATAAATAAATAAATAAATAAATAAATAAACATTTTTTAAAAAGGATAAGAAAGTAAGAAAGACCGGGCAGGCCTGCCACCCTTATCTCTGTCTGTCTGTCTGTCTGTCTGTCTGATACCCTGGAACTGTAGATGGGCCACCATAGTGTTGCTGGTAGTTGATCCCAGGTTCTCTGGAAGAGGATACAATGCTGGTAATTGTTGAGCCCTTTCAGTGGCGCCACCAATCTTTAAATATTTAGAAGTATATGTGAGGCTGTGTTTATGTACATTTTATGCAGACCATAAATGTGATTTAGATTCTCCAGAATCTGACACCCTCTTCTGGAGTGTCTGAAGACAGCTACAGTGTACTTATATCATATAAATAAATAAATAAATAAATAAATAAATAAATAAATAAACATTTTTTAAACAGGATAAGAAAGAAAGAAAAACCAGGCAGGCCTGACATCGTTATCTCTGTCTGTCTTTCTGTCTGTCTACAGTCTGTCTGATCCCCTTGGACTCGAGATGGGCCACCATATAGTTGCTGGTAGTTGATCCCAGGTTCTCTGGAAGAGGAGACAATGCTGTTAATTTTTGAGCCCTTTCAGTGGCCCCACCCATCTTTAAATTTTTAGAAGTATATGTGAGGCTGTGTTCATGTACATCATATGCAGACCATAAGAGGGATATAGATTCTCCAGAATCTGACACCCTCTTCTGGAGAGTCTGAAGACAGCTACAGTGTACTTATATCTGATAAATAAATAAATAAATAAATAAATAAATAAATAAATAAACAAATAAACAAATAAATAAACATTTTTTAAAAGGATAAGAAAGAAAGAAAAATCAGGCAGGCCTGCCATCCTTATCTCTGTCTGTCTGTCTGTCTGTCTTATCCCCTGGAACTTGAGATGGGCCACCATATAGTTGCTGTTAGTTGATCCCAAGTTCTCTGGAAGAAGAGACAATGCTGTTAATTGTTGAGCCCTTTCAGTGGGCCCACCCATCTTCAAATTTTTAGAAGTATATGTGAGGCTGTGTTTATGTACATCATATGAAGACCATAAGAGGGATTTAGATTCTCCAGAAGATGATACCCTCTTCTAGAGTGTCTGAAGACAGCTACAGTGTACTTATATCAAATAAATAAATAAATAAATAAATAAATAAATAAATAAATAAATAAACATTTTTTAAACAGGATAAGAAAGAAAGAAAAACCAGGCAGGCCTGACATCGTTATCTCTGTCTGTCTTTCTGTCTGTCTACAGTCTGTCTGATCCCCTTGGACTCGAGATGGGCCACCATATAGTTGCTGGTAGTTGATCCCAGGTTCTCTGGAAGAGGAGACAATGCTGTTAATTTTTGAGCCCTTTCAGTGGCCCCACCCATCTTTAAATTTTTAGAAGTATATGTGAGGCTGTGTTCATGTACATCATATGCAGACCATAAGAGGGATATAGATTCTCCAGAATCTGACACCCTCTTCTGGAGAGTCTGAAGACAGCTACAGTGTACTTATATCTGATAAATAAATAAATAAATAAATAAATAAATAAATAAATAAATAAATAAATAAACAAATAAACAAATAAATAAACATTTTTTAAAAGGATAAGAAAGAAAGAAAAATCAGGCAGGCCTGCCATCCTTATCTCTGTCTGTCTGTCTGTCTGTCTTATCCCCTGGAACTTGAGATGGGCCACCATATAGTTGCTGTTAGTTGATCCCAAGTTCTCTGGAAGAAGAGACAATGCTGTTAATTGTTGAGCCCTTTCAGTGGGCCCACCCATCTTCAAATTTTTAGAAGTATATGTGAGGCTGTGTTTATGTACATCATATGAAGACCATAAGAGGGATTTAGATTCTCCAGAAGATGAGACCCTCTTCTAGAGTGTCTGAAGACAGCTACAGTGTACTTATTTCTAATAAATACATAAATAAATAAATAAATAAATAAATAAATAAATAAATAAATAAATAAACATTTTTTTAAAGTATAAGAAAGAAAGAAAGACCAGGCAGGCCTCCATCCTTATCTCTGTCTCTCTGTCTGTCTGTCTGATACCCTGGAACTGGAGATGGGCCACCATATAGTTGCTGGTAGTTTATCCAATGTTATCTGGAAGAGGAGACAATGCTGTTAATTGTTGAGCCCTCTCAGTGGCCCCACCCATCTTTAAATATTTAGAGGTAAATGTGAGGCTGTATTTATGTACATCATATGCAGACCAGAAGAGTGATTTAAATTCTCCAGAATCTGACACCCTCTTCTGGAGTGTCTGAAGACAGCTACAGTGTACTTATATCTAATAAATACATAAATATATAAATAAATAAATAAATAAATAAACATTTTTTAAACAGGATAAGTAAGAAAGAAAGACCAGGCAGGCCTGCCATCCTTATCTCTGTCTGTCTGTCTGTCTGATCCCTGGAACTGCAGATGGGCCACCATATAGTTGCTGGTAGTTGATCCCAGGTTCTCTGGAAGAGGAGACAACGCTGTTAATTGTTGAGCCCATTCTTTGGCCCCACCCATCTTTAAATTTTTAGAAGTATACTTGAGTCTGTGTTTATGTACATCATATGCAGACCATAAGAGGTATTTAGATTCTCCTGAATCTCACACCCTCTTCTGGAGTGTCTGAAGACAGCTACAGTTTACTTATATCTAATAAATACATAAATAAATAAATAAATAAATAAATAAATAAATAAATAAATAAACATTTTTTTAAAAGGATAAGAAAGTAAGAAAGACCGGGCAGGCCTGCCACCCTTATCTCTGTCTGTCTGTCTGTCTGTCTGTCTGATACCCTGGAACTGTAGATGGGCCACAATAGTGTTGCTGGTAGTTGATCCCAGGTTCTCTGGAAGAGGATACAATGCTGTTATTGTTGAGCCCATTCAGTGGCGCCACCCATCTTTAAATATTTAGAAGTATATGTGAGGCTGTGTTTATGTACATCTTATGCAGACCATAAATGTGATTTAGATTCTCCAGAATCTGACACCCTCTTCTGGAGTGTCTGAAGACAGCTACAGTGTACTTATATCAAATAAATAAATAAATAAATAAATAAATAAATAAATAAATAAACATTTTTTAAACAGGATAATAAATAAAGAGAGACCAGGCAGGCCTGCCATCCTTATCTCTGTCTGTCTTTCTGTCTGTCTACAGTCTGTCTGATCCCCTTGGACTCGAGATGGGCCACCATATAGTTGCTGGTAGTTGATCCCAGGTTCTCTGGAAGAGGAGACAATGCTGTTAATTTTTGAGCCCTTTCAGTAGCCCCACCCATCTTTAAATTTTTAGAAGTATATGTGAGGCTGTGTTCATGTACATCATACGCAGATCATAAGAGGGATATAGATTCTCCAGAATCCGACACCCTCTTCTGGAGAGTCTGAAGACAGCTACAGTGTACTTATATCTGATAAATAAATAAATAAATAAACAAATAAACAAATAAATAAACATTTTTTTAAAAGGATAAGAAAGAAAGAAAAATCAGGCAGGCCTGCCATCCTTATCTCTGTCTGTCTGTCTGTCTGTCTTATCCCCTGGAACTTGAGATGGGCCACCATATAGTTGCTGGTAGTTGATCCCACGTTCTCTGGAAGAAGAGACAATGCTGTTAATTGTTGAGCCCTTTCAGTGGGCCCACCCATCTTTAAATTTTTAGAAGTATATGTGATGCTGTGTTTATGTACATCATATGAAGACCATAAGAGGGATTTAGATTCTCCAGAAGATGAGACCCTCTTCTAGAGTGTCTGAAGACAGCTACAGTGTACTTATTTCTAATAAATAAATAAATAAATAAATAAATAAATAAACATTTTTTTAAAGTATAAGAAAGAAAGAAAGACCAGGCAGGCCTCCATCCTTATCTCTGTCTCTCTGTCTGTCTGTCTGAAACCCTGGAACTGAAGATGGGCCACCATATAGTTGCTGGTAGTTTATCCAATGTTCTCTGGAAGAGGAGACAATGCTGTTAATTGTTGAGCCCTCTCAGTGGCCCCACCCATCTTTAAATTTTTAGAGGTAAATGTGAGGCTGTATTTATGTACATCGTATGCAGACCATAAGAGTGATTTAAATTCTCCAGAATCTGACACCCTCTTCTGGAGTGTCTGAAGACAGCTACAGTGTACTTATATCTAGTAAATACATAAATAAATAAATAAATAAATAAATAAACATTTTTTAAACAGGATAAGTAAGAAAGAAAGACCAGGCAGGCCTGCCATCCTTATCTCTGTCTGTCTGTCTGTCTGTCTGATCCCTGAAACTGCATATGGGCCACCATATAGTTGCTGGTAGTTGATCCCAGGTTCTCTGCAAGAGGAGACAACACTGTTAATTGTTGAGCCCATTCTTTGGCCCCACCCATCTTTAAATTTTTAGAAGTATACTTGTTTCTGTGTTTATGTACATCATATGCAGAGCATAAGAGGTATTTAGATTCTCCAGAATCTCACACCCTTTTCTGGAGTGTCTGAAGACAGCTACAGTGTACTTATATCTAATAAATAAATAAATAAATTAATTAATTAATTAATTAATTAATAAGTAAACATTTTTTCAAATGGATAAGAAAGAAAGAAAGACCAGGCAGGCCTGACATCCTCATTTCTGTCTGTCTGTCTGTCTCTCTATATGATCCTTTGGAACTGAAGATAGGTCACCATATAGTTGCTGGTAGTTGATCCCAGGTTCTCTGGAAGAGGAGACAATGCTGTTAATTGTTGAGCCCTTTCAGTGGCCCCACCCATCTTTAAATTTTTAGAAGTATATCTGAGGCTGTGTTTATGTACATCATATGCAGACCATAAGATGGTTTTAGATTCTTCAGAATCAGACACCCTCTTCTGGAGTGTCTGTAGATAGCTACAGAGTACTTATATATAATAAATACATAAATAAATAAACATTTTTTAAAAAGGACAAGAAAGAAAGAAAGACCTGGCAGGCCTGCCATCCTTATCTCTGTCTGTCTGCCTGTCTGTCTGTCTGATCCTCTGGTACTGGATATGGGCCACCATATAGTTGCTGGTAGTTTATCCAAGGTTCTCTGGAAGAGGAGACAATGCTGTAAATTATTGAGCCCTTTCAGTGGCCCCACCCTTCATTAAATTTTTATAAGTATATCTGAGGCTGTGTTTATGTACATCATATTCAGATCATAAGAGTGATTTAGATTCTCCAGAAACTGACACCCTCTTCTGGAGTGTCTGAAGACAGCTACAGTGTACGTAAATATAATAAATACATGAATAAATAAATAAATAAACATTTTTTAAAAAGGATAAGAAAGAAAGAAACACCAGGAAGTCCTGCCATCCTTATCTCTGTCTGTCTGTCTGTCTATCTATATGATCCTTTGGAACTGGAGATAGGCCACCATATAGTTGCTGGTAGTTGATCCCAGGTTCTCTGGAAGAGGAGACAATGCTGTTAATTGTTGAGCCCTTTCAGTGGCCCCACCCATCTTTAAATTTTTAGAAGGGTATGTGAGGCTGTGTTTATGTACATCATATGCAGACCATAAGAGGGATTTAGATTCTCCAGAATCTGACACCCTCTTCTGTATTTTCTGAAGACAGCTACAGTGTACTTATATCTAATAAATACATAAATAAATAAATAAATAAATAAATAAATAAATAAATAAATAAATATTTTTTAAAAAGGATAAGACAGAAAGAAAGACCAGGCAAGCCTGCCACCCTTATCTCTGTCTGTCTGTCTGTCTGTGTGATACCCTAGAACTGGAGATGGGCCACCATATAGTTGCTGGTAGTTTATCCAAGGTTCTCTGGAAGAGGAGACAATGCTGTTAATTGTTGAGCCCTTTCTGTGGCTCCACCCATCTTTAAAATTTTAGAAGTATATGTGAGGCTGTGTTTACGTACATCATATGCAGACCATAAGAGGGATTTAGATTCTCCAGAATCTGACACCCTCTTCTGGAGTGTCTGAAGACAGCTACAGTTTACTTATATCTAATAAATACATAAATAAATAAATAAATAAATGAATAAATTAATAAATAAACATTTTTTTAAAAGGATAAGAAAGTAAGAAAGACCGGGCAGGCCTGCCACCCTTATCTCTGTCTGTCTGTCTATCTGTCTGTCTGATACCCTGGAACTGTAGGTGGGCCACCATAGTGTTGCTGGTAGTTGATCCCAGGTTCTCTTGAAGAGGATACAATGCTGGTAATTGTTGAGCCCTTTCAGTGGCGCCACCCATCTTTAAATATTTAGAAGTATATGTGAGGCTGTGTTTATGTACATCTTATGCAGACCATAAATGTGATTTAGATTCTCCAGAATCTGACACCCTCTTCTGGAGTGTCTGAAGACAGCTACAGTGTACTTATATTAAATAAATAAATAAATAAATAAATAAATAAATAAATAAATAAACATTTTTTAAACAGGATAAGAAAGAAAGAAAGACCAGGCAGGCCTGCCATCCTTATCTCTGTCTGTCTTTCTGTCTGTCTACAGTCTGTCTGATCCCCTTGGACTCGAGATGGGCCACCATATAGTTGCTGGTAGTTGATCCCAGGTTCTCTGGAAGAGGAGACAATGCTGTTAATTTTTGAGCCCTTTCAGTGGCCCCACCCATCTTTAAATTTTTAGAAGTATATGTGAGGCTGTGTTCATGTACATCATATGCAGACCATAAGAGGGATATAGATTCTCCAGAATCCGACACCCTCTTCTGGAGAGTCTGAAGACAGCTACAGTGTACTTATATCTGATAAATAAATAAATAAATAAATAAATAAACAAATAAACAAATAAATAAACATTTTTTTAAAAGGATAAGAAAGAAAGAAAAATCAGGCAGGCCTGTCATCCTTATCTCTGTCTGTCTGTCTGTCTGTCTTAACCCCTGGAACTTGAGATGGGCCACCATATAGTTGCTGGTAGTTGATCCCACGTTCTCTGGAAGAAGAGACAATGCTGTTAATTGTTGAGCCCTTTCAGTGGGCCCACCCATCTTTAAATTTTTAGAAGTATATGTGATGCTGTGTTTATGTACATCATATGAAGACCATAAGAGGGATTTAGATTCTCCAGAAGATGAGACCCTCTTCTAGAGTGTCTGAAGACAGCTACAGTGTACTTATTTCTAATAAATAAATAAATAAATAAATAAATAAATAAATAAATAAACATTTTTTTAAAGTATAAGAAAGAAAGTAAGACCAGGCAGGCCTCCATCCTTACCTCTGTCTCTCTGTCTGTCTGTCTGAAACCCTGGAACTGGAGATGGGCCACCATATAGTTGCTGGTAGTTTATCCAATGTTATCTGGAAGAGGAGACAATGCTGTTAATTGTTGAGTCCTCTCAGTGGCCCCACCCATCTTTAAATTTTTAGAGGTAAATGTGAGGCTGTATTTATGTACATCGTATGCAGACCATAAGAGTGATTTAAATTCTCCAGAATCTGACACCCTCTTCTGGAGTGTCTGAAGACAGCTACAGTGTACTTATATCTAGTAAATACATAAATAAATAAATAAATAAATAAATAAATAAATAAATAAATAAACATTTTTTAAACAGGATAAGTAAGAAAGAAAGACCAGGCAGGCCTGCCATCCTTATCTCTGTCTGTCTGTCTGTCTGTCTGATCCCTGAAACTGCATATGGGCCACCATATAGTTGCTGGTAGTTGATCCCAGGTTCTCTGCAAGAGGAGACAACACTGTTAATTGTTGAGCCCATTCTTTGGCCCCACCCATCTTTAAATTTTTAGAAGTATACTTGAGTCTGTGTTTATGTACATCATATGCAGAGCATAAGAGGTATTTAGATTCTCCAGAATCTCACACCCTTTTCTGGAGTATCTGAAGACAGCTACAGTGTACTTATATCTAATAAATAAATAAATTAATTAATTAATTAATTAATTAATAAGTAAACATTTTTTCAAATGGATAAGAAAGAAAGAAAGACCAGGCAGGCCTGCCATCCTCATTTCTGTCTGTCTGTCTGTCTGTCTCTCTATATGATCCTTTGGAACTGAAGATAGGCCACCATATAGTTGCTGGTAGTTGATCCCAGGTTCTCTGGAAGAGGAGACAATGCTGTTAATTGTTGAGCCCTTTCAGTGGCTCCACCCATCTTTAAATTTTTAGAAGTATATGTGAGGCTGTGTTCATGTACATCATATGCAGACCATAAGAGGGATATAGATTCTCCAGAATCTGACACCCTCTTCTGGAGAGTCTGAAGACAGCTACAGTGTACTTATATCTGATAAATAAATAAATAAATAAATAAATAAATAAATAAATAAACAAATAAACAAATAAATAAACATTTTTTTAAAAGGATAAGAAAGAAAGAAAAATCAGGCAGGCCTGCCATCCTTATCTTTGTCTGTCTGTCTGTCTGTCTTATCCCCTGGAACTTGAGATGGGCCACCATATAGTTGCTGGTAGTTGATCCCACGTTCTCTGGAAGAAGAGACAATGCTGTTAATTGTTGAGCCCTTTCAGTGGGCCCACCCATCTTTAAATTTTTAGAAGTATATGTGAGGCTGTGTTTATGTACATCATATGAAGACCATAAGAGGTATTTAGATTCTCCAGAAGATGAGACCCTCTTCTAGAGTGTCTGAAGACAGCTACAGTGTACTTATTTCTAATAAATAAATAAATAAAAAAAATAAATAAATAAATAAACATTTTTTTAAAGTATAAGAAAGAAAGAAAGACCAGGCAGGCCTCCATCCTTATCTCTGTCTCTCTGTCTGTCTGTCTGATACCCTGGAACTGGAGATGGGCCACCATATAGTTGCTGGTAGTTTATCCAATGTTCTCTGGAAGAGGAGACAATGCTGTTAATTGTTGAGCCCTCTCAGTGGCCCCACCCATCTTTAAATTTTTAGAGGTAAATGTGAGGCTGTATTTATGTACATCATATGCAGACCATAAGAGTGATTTAAATTCTCCAGAATCTGACACCCTCTTCTGGAGTGTCTGAAGACAGCTACAGTGTACTTATATCTAGTAAATACATAAATAAATAAATAAATAAATAAATAAATAAATAAATAAATAAATAAATAAACATTTTTTAAACAGGATAAGTAAGAAAGAAAGACCAGGCAGGCCTGCCATCCTTATCTCTGTCTGTCTGTCTGTCTGTCTGATCCCTGGAACTGCATATGGGCCACCATATAGTTGCTGGTAGTTGATCCCAGGTTCTCTGGAAGAGGAGACAACACTGTTAATTGTTGAGCCCATTCTTTGGCCCCACCCATCTTTAAATTTTTAGAAGTATACTTGAGTCTGTGTTTATGTACATCATATGCAGACCATAAGAGGTATTTAGATTCTCCAGAATCTCACACCCTTTTCTGGAGTGTCTGAAGACAGCTACAGTGTACTTATATCTAATAAATAAATAAATAAATTAATTAATTAATTAATTAATTAATAAGTAAACATTTTTTCAAATGGATAAGAAAAAAAGAAAGACCAGGCAGGCCTGCCATCCTCATTTCTGTCTGTCTGTCTGTCTCTCTATATGATCCTTTGGAACTGAAGATAGGTCACCATATAGTTGCTGGTAGTTGATCCCAGGTTCTCTGGAAGAGGAGACAATGCTGTTAATTGTTGAGCCCTTTCAGTGGCCCCACCCATCTTTAAATTTTTAGAAGTATATCTGAGGCTGTGTTTATGTACATCATATGCAGACCATAAGATGGTTTTAGATTCTTCAGAATCTGACACCCTCTTCTGGAGTGTCTGTAGATAGCTACAGAGTACTTATATATAATAAATACATAAATAAATATACATTTTTTAAAAAGGACAAGAAAGAAAGAAAGACCTGGCAGGCCTGCCATCCTTATCTCTGTCTGTCTGCCTGTCTGTCTGTCTGATCCTCTGGTACTGGATATGGGCCACCATATAGTTGCTGGTAGTTTATCCAAGGTTCTCTGGAAGAGGAGACAATGCTGTAAATTATTGAGCCCTTTCAGTGGCCCCACCCTTCATTAAATTTTTATAAGTATATCTGAGGCTGTGTTTATGTACATCATATTCAGATCATAAGAGTGATTTAGATTCTCCAGAAACTGACACCCTCTTCTGGAGTGTCTGAAGACAGCTACAGTGTACGTAAATATAATAAATACATGAATAAATAAATAAATAAACATTTTTTAAAAAGGATAAGAAAGAAAGAAACACCAGGAAGTCCTGCCATCCTTATCTCTGTCTGTCTGTCTGTCTATCTATATGATCCTTTGGAACTGGAGATAGGCCACCATATAGTTGCTGGTGGTTGATCCCAGGTTCTATGGAAGAGGAGACAATGCTGTTAATTGTTGAGCCCTTTCAGTGGCCCCACCCATCTTTAAATTTTTAGAAGGGTATGTGAGGCTGTGTTTATGTACATCATATGCAGACCATAAGAGGGATTTAGATTCTCCAGAATCTGACACCCTCTTCTGTATTTTCTGAAGACAGCTACAGTGTACTTATATCTAATAAATACATAAATAAATAAATAAATAAATAAATAAATAAATAAATAAATATTTTTTAAAAAGGATAAGACAGAAAGAAAGACCAGGCAAGCCTGCCACCCTTATCTCTGTCTGTCTGTCTGTCTGTCTGTGTGATACCCTAGAACTGGAGATGGGCCACCATATAGTTGCTGGTAGTTTATCCAAGGTTCTCTGGAAGAGGAGACAATGCTGTTAATTGTTGAGCCCTTTCTGTAGCTCCACCCATCTTTAAAATTTTAGAAGTATATGTGAGGCTGTGTTTACGTACATCATATGCAGACCATAAGAGGGATTTAGATTCTCCAGAATCTGACACCCTCTTCTGGAGTGTCTGAAGACAGCTACAGTTTACTTATATCTAATAAATACATAAATAAATAAATAAATAAATGAATAAATTAATAAATAAACATTTTTTTAAAAGGATAAGAAAGTAAGAAAGACCGGGCAGGCCTGCCACCCTTATCTCTGTCTGTCTGTCTATCTGTCTGTCTGATACCCTGGAACTGTAGATGGGCCACCATAGTGTTGCTGGTAGTTGATCCCAGGTTCTCTGGAAGAGGATACAATGCTGGTAATTGTTGAGCCCTTTCAGTGGCGCCACCCATCTTTAAATATTTAGAAGTATATGTGAGGCTGTGTTTATGTACATCTTATGCAGACCAAAAATGTGATTTAGATTCTCCAGAATCTGACACCCTCTTCTGGAGTGTCTGAAGACAGCTACAGTGTACTTATATTAAATAAATAAATAAATAAATAAATAAATAAATAAATAAATAAATAAATAAACATTTTTTAAACAGGATAAGAAAGAAAGAAAGACCAGGCAGGCCTGCCATCCTTATCTCTGTCTGTCTTTCTGTCTGTCTACAGTCTGTCTGATCCCCTTGGACTCGAGATGGGCCACCATATAGTTGCTGGTAGTTGATCCCAGGTTCTCTGGAAGAGGAGACAATGCTGTTAATTTTTGAGCCCTTTCAGTGGCCCCACCCATCTTTAAATTTTTAGAAGTATATGTGAGGCTGTGTTCATGTACATCATATGCAGACCATAAGAGGGATATAGATTCTCCAGAATCTGACACCCTCTTCTGGAGAGTCTGAAGACAGCTACAGTGTACTTATATCTGATAAATAAATAAATAAATAAATAAATAAATAAATAAACAAATAAACAAATAAATAAACATTTTTTTAAAAGGATAAGAAAGAAAGAAAAATCAGGCAGGCCTGCCATCCTTATCTCTGTCTGTCTGTCTGTCTGTCTGTCTTATCCCCTGGAACTTGAGATGGGCCACCATATAGTTGCTGGTAGTTGATCCCACGTTCTCTGGAAGAAGAGACAATGCTGTTAATTGTTGAGCCCTTTCAGTGGGCCCACCCATCTTTAAATTTTTAGAAGTATATGTGATGCTGTGTTTATGTACATCATATGAAGACCATAAGAGGGATTTAGATTCTCAAGAAGATGAGACCCTCTTCTAGAGTGTCTGAAGACAGCTACAGTGTACTTATTTCTAATAAATAAATAAATAAATAAATAAATAAATAAATAAATAAATAAATAAACATTTTTTTAAAGTATAAGAAAGAAAGAAAGACCAGGCAGGCCTCCATCCTTATCTCTGTCTCTCTGTCTGTCTGTCTGAAACCCTGGAACTGGAGATGGGCCACCATATAGTTGCTGGTAGTTTATCCAATGTTCTCTGGAAGAGGAGACAATGCTGTTAATTGTTGAGCCCTCTCAGTGGCCCCACCCATCTTTAAATTTTTAGAGGTAAATGTGAGGCTGTGTTTATGTACATCTTATGCAGACCATAAATGTGATTTAGATTCTCCAGAATCTGACACCCTCTTCTGGAGAGTCTGAAGACAGCTACAGTGTACTTATATCTGATAAATAAATAAATAAATAAACAAATAAACAAATAAACAAATAAATAAACATTTTTTTATAAGGATAAGAAAGAAAGAAAAATCAGGCAGGCCTGCCATCCTTATCTCTGTCTGTCTGTCTGTCTGTCTGTCTGTCTGTCTTATCCCCTGGAACTTGAGATGGGCCACCATATAGTTGCTGGTAGTTGATCCCACGTTCTCTGGAAGAAGAGACAATGCTGTTAATTGTTGAGCCCTTTCAGTGGGCCCACCCATCTTTAAATTTTTAGAAGTATATGTGAGGCTGTGTTTATGTACATCATATGAAGACAATAAGAGGGATTTAGATTCTCCAGAAGATGAGACCCTCTTCTAGAGTGTCTGAAGACAGCTACAGTGTACTTATATCTAATAAATACATAAATAAAAATAAATAAATAAATAAATAAACATTTTTTCAACAGTATAATAAAGAAAGAAAGACCAGGCACGCCTGCCATCCTTATCTCTGTCTGTCTGTCTGTCTGTCTGATCCCCTGGAACTGGAGATGGGCCACCATATAGTTGCTGGTAGTTCATCCCAGGTTCTCTGGAAGAGGAGACAATGCTGTTAATTGTTGAGCCCTTTCTTTAGTGACCTCACCCATCTTTAAATTTTTAGAAGTATATGTGAGGCTGTGTTTATGTACATCATATGCAGACCGTAAGAGGGATTTAGATTCTCCAGAATCTGACACCCTCTTCTGGAGTGTCTGAAGACAGCTACAGTGTACTTATATCTAAAAAATACATAAATAAATAAATAAACATTTTTTAAAAAGGATAAGAAAGAAAGAAAGACCAGGCAGGCCTGCCATCCTTATCTCTGTCTTTCTGTCTGTCTGTTTGTCTGTCTGATCCCCTGAAACTGGAGATGGGCCAACATATAGTTGCTGGTAGTTGATCCCAGGTTCTCTGGAAGAGGAGACAATGCTGTTAATTGTTGGTTCCTTTCAGTGGCCCCAACCATCTTTAAATTTTTAGAAGAATATGTGAGGCTGTGTTTATGTACATCATATGCAGAACATAAATGGGATTTACGTTCTGCAGAATCAAACACCCTCTTCTGGAGTGTCTGAAGATATCTATAGTGTACTTATATCTAATAAATACATAAATAAATAAATAAACCTTTTTTCAAATGATAAGAAAGAAAGAAAGACCAGGCAGGCCTGCCATCCTTATCTCTGTCTGTCTGTCTGTGTGTCTGTCTGATCCCCTGGAACTGGAGATGGGCCACCATATAATTACTGGTTATTGATCCCAGGTTCTCTGGAAGAGGAGACAATGCTGTTAATTGTTGATCCCTTTTAGTGGCCCCACCCATCTTTAAATTTTTAGAAGTATATGTGAGGCTGTGTTTATGTACATCATATGCAGACCATAAGAGGGATTTAGATTTTCCAGAATCTGACAACCTCTTCTGGAGTGTCTGAAGACAAGTATTGTGTACTTATATCTAATAAATACATTAAAAATAAATAAATAAATAAATAAATAAATAAATAAATAAATAAATAAAAATAAATAAATAAACATTTTTTTAAACGGAGAAGAAAGAAAGAAAGACCATGCAGGCCTGCCATCTTTATCACTTTCTGTCTGTCTGTCTGTCTGTCTGATCCCCTGTAACTGGAGATGGGACACGATATAGTTGCTGGTAGTTGATCCCAGGTTCTCTGGAAAAGGAGACAATGCTGTTAATTGTTGAGCCCTTTCAGTGGCCCCACCCATCTTTAAATTTTTAGAAGTATATGTGAGGCTATGTTTATGTACATCAAATGCAGACCTTAAGAGGGATTTAGATTATCCAGCATATGACACCCTCTTCTGGAGTGTCTGAAGACAGCTACAGTGTACTTATGTCTAATAAATACATAAATAAACAAATAAACATTTTTAAATAAGGATAATAAAGAAAGAAAATCCAGGCAGGCCTTCCATCCTTATATCTGTCTGTCTGTCTGTCTGTCTGATTCCCTGGAACTGGAGATGGGCCACCATATAGTTGCTGGTAGTTGATCCAGGTTCTCTGGAAGAGGAGACAATGCTGTTAATTGTTGAGCCCTTTCAGTGGCCCCACACATCTTTAAATATTTAGAAATATATGTGAGGCTGTGTTATGTACATCATATGCAGACCATAAGAGGTATTTAGATTCTCCTGAATCTGATACCCTCTTCTGGAGTGTCTGAAGACAGCTACAGTGTACTTATATCTAATAAATAAATAAATAAATAAATAAATAAATAAATAAATAAATAAATAAATAAACATTTTTTAAAAAGGATAAGAAAAAAAGAAAGACTAGCAGGCCTGCCATCCTTATCTCTGTCTGTCTGTCTGTCTGTCTGTCTGTCTGTCTGATCCCCTGGAACTGGAGATGGGCCACCACATAGTTGCTGGTAGTTTAATCCCAGGTTCTCTGGAAGAGGAGACAATGCTGTTAATTGTTGAGCCCTTTCAGTGGGCCCACACATCTTTAAATTTTTAGAAGTATATGTGAGGCTGTGTTTATGTACATTGTATGTAGACCATAAGAGGGATTTATATTCTCCAGAATCTGATACCCTCTTCTGGAGTGTCTGAAGACAGCTACAGTGTACTTATATCTAATAAATACATAAATAAATAAATAAACATGTTTTAAAAAGGATAAGAAAGAAAGAAAAACCAGGCAGGCCTGCCATCCTTGTCTGTCTGTCTGTCTGTCTGTCTCTCTGATCCCCTGGATCTGGAGATGGGCCACCATATAGTTGCTGGTAGTTGATCCCAGGTTCTCTGGAAGAGGAGACAATGCTGTTAATTGTTGAGCCCTCACAGTGGCCCCACCCATCTTTAAATTTTTAGAAATAAATGTGAAGCTGTTTTTATGTACATCATATGCAGACCATAAGAGGGATTTAGATTCTCCAGAATCTGACACCCTCTTCCTGAGTGTCTGAAGACAGCTACAGTGTACTTATATATAATAAATTCATAAATAAATAAATAAACCTTTTTAAACGGATAAGAAAGAAATAAAAACCAGAAGGCCTGCCATCCTTGTCTGTATGTCTGTCTGTCTGTCTGATCGCCTGTAACTGGAGATGGGCCACCATATAGTTGCTGGTAGTTGATCCCAGGTTCTCTGGAAGAGGAGACAATGCTGTTAATTTTTGAGCCCTTTCAGTGGCCCCACCCATCTTTAAATTTTTATAAGTATATGTGAGGCTGTGTTCATGTACATCATATGTAGACCATAAGAGGGATTTAGATTCTCCAGAATCTGACACCCTCTTCTGGAGTGTCTGAAGGCAGCTACAGTGTACTTATATCGAATAAATAAATAAATAAATAAATAAATAAATAAATAAATAAATAAACATTTTTTAAAAGGATAAGAAAGAATGAAAGACCAGGTAGGCCTGCCATCCTTAACTCTATCTGTCTGTATCTCTGTCTGTCTGTCTGATCCCCTGGAACTGGAGATGGGCCACCATATAGTTGCTGGTAGTTGATCCCAGGTTCTCTGGAAGAGGAGACAATGCTGTTAATTGTTGAGCCCTTTCAGTGGTCCTACCCATCTTTAAATTTTTAGAAGTATATGTGAGGCTGTGTTTATGTACATCATATGCAGACCATAAGAGGGATATAGATTCTCCAGAATCTGAAACCCTCTTCTGGAGTGTCTGAAGACAGCTACAGTGTACTTATATCTAATAAATACATAAATAAATAAATAAATAAATAAATAAATAAATAAATATACATTTTTTAAAATGGATAAGAAAGAAAGAAAAACCAGGCAGGCTTCCATCCTTGTCTGTCTTTCTCTCTGTCTGTCTGTTGCCTAGCCCCTTGCGTTGCCTAGCCTAGCCCCTTGCCTTGCCTAGCCCAGCCCCTTGCCTAGCCTAGCCTAGCCCAGCCCTGCCTTGCCTAGCCCTGCCTATCCCTGTCTTTAACCAGGCTGGCCTCGAACTCAGAAACTGACTGCCTCTGCCTCCAGAGTGCTCTCATTAAGAGCTCGAGCCACCACTGACTGTTGGGTTTTCTAAGTCTTACATAGGTATGGTCTGTTTCTCAACTGTGAAACCCTAATTAACACATGTAGTCTGTCCTAGGTCAGCCATAGGTACAGACTGAGGCCTTTTCTAAAACAAAACAAAAGAAAACAAAAAAAAAATAGAAATAATAAAATAAATAAATTAAGAAACCACATGATATCTTTTCTTTCTTTCAATGATACTCAGAGTTTGAAGCAGTTCACCCATGAGACCTCAGCTCCGGACATTGAGGCTGTTTCCCTAACAAGTATTATGGCTGAACCTGAGGGGTTCTACTGCTGATTTGTGTCCCCCACTTTAAAAAAATAGTTGTTTTCAAAGGCTGCAGGTTCTTAGCCCTGTTCCTTGTTACAGTTGAGTCACAGCCCTGAAAGTTCAGTGGTAGTTATAGGCACTGAGAAGGGCTTCCTCTAGACATCAAAGACCAAGTCTTTGTTATTAAAAAGTTAATCTGGATTGCCCCACCCCCTGGCATCCTTAGAATTCCTAGAAAGGAAGGCAGGGACCTGGGCAGAAGGGTGCAAGGCTACTGGTGTTTGTAAGTGGTAACAGAAAGCTTTCTCTTTTTGGTACCCTACCCCAAGTTACACTGTCACTTCTTTTTCCTAGTTGTTGTTTTGTAGGTTTGTATTCTCAACATAGACCCTTTTCCTTCCTAACCTTGGCTGTCCTGAACCTTACTGTCCTTGAACTCAGTGATTTGCCTGTCTTGCTGGGATGAAACTGTGAGCTACCATCCAGAAGGAAGCACCCTGCTGAGGTTAGATTGGGGTCTCTTCCATTTTCCTCTATGAACATGCATATGGCAGGCCTGTTCTTTCTTTTTTACTTTTCCTTTTCTTTTTAAAGATTTATTTATTTATTATATTTAAGTATGCTGTAGCTATCTTCAGACCGTCCAGAAGAGGGTGTCAGATTCTGAAGAATCTAAATCATTCTTATTGTCTGCATATGATGTATATAAACACAGCCTCACATATACTCAAAAAAAAAAAAAAAAGAAAGAAAGATGTGGCTACAGAGAGGGCTCAACAATTAAGAGCATTGTCTCCTCTTCCAGAGAACCTGGGCTCAATTACCAGTATTATATATGGTGGCCCATCTCCAGTTACAGGGGATCTAATACTGTGTTCTGGAGTCTGTGGGCACAGCATACACATGCAAAACATTCTTACACAATCATTGAGAGAGGAGAGAGAGGGGTTGAGAGAGAGGGGAGGTAATCATACCTCCTGACGAGTTTGAAGACCTGAGCTTCATCACTCACACAAATAAATAAATGCAAAATATTTTTAAAAAATAAACTCTGCCATTGCCCTTTAAAAATTCCTAGAAAACAAGTTTTATAAGCAACAGTTATATTTACTATATCTAAAGTACAGTCATGAGCATATTCTCTAAATAGAAAAAGGCCTGTTAGTCTTAGAAATGGAAAAGACAAACCAAGGTAGGTTTGCAATTACATAATGAGGCAGCTCAGCCCAGCTCTTAGGTTGGAAATAAGACTGGAGAATAGGATACACCTGAAGACAGCCAGCCATTGCTTTTTGTTTTGGAGGCTGAAAGGATACACCTGAAGACAGCCAATGCTGTGTGATGGTGATCTGGTATTTTTTTTTTAATTTTTAAAAACTTTAACACTTTTTATAAAACCTTTTTCTTTCTTTCTTTCTTCTTTCTTTCTTTCTTTCTTTCTTTCTTTCTTTCTTTCTTTCTTTCTTACCCTAGCTTACCCTAGCTTACCCTAGCCTACCCTAGCCTACCCTAGCCTACCCTAGCCTACCCTAGCCTACCCTAGCCTACCCTAGCCTACCCTAGCCTACCCTAGCCTACCCTAGCCTACCCTAGCCTACCCTAGCCTACCCTAGCCTACCCTAGCCTACCCTAGCCCTGCCTAACCATGTCTTTCACCAGGGTGGCCTCGAACTCAGAAACTTACTGCCTCTGCCTACAGAGTGCTCTCATTAAGAGCTTGAGCCACCACTGAAGGTCGGGTTTTCTAAACCTTACCTTGCTCTTGGTGTCTGTTCTCAGCTGTGAAACCCTAATTAACACAGGTAGGCAGTCCTGGGTCAGCCAGAGCTACAGACTGAGGCCTTCTCTAAAAACAAATAAAACAAAACAACAAATAGAAATAATAAAATACATAAATTAAACAACCACAGCATAGCTTTTCTCTCTCGAGGTGGTACTCAGAAATTCCAGCAGTTGGCCTGTGACACCTCAGCTCAGTATATATGAGGCTGTGTTTATGTACATCATACACAGACCATAAGAGGGATTTAGATGCTCTAGAATCTAACACACTCTTCTGGAGTGTCTGTAGACAGCTACAGTGTACTTATATATAATAAATACATAAATAAATAAACATTTTTTAAAGGATAAGAAAGAAAGAAAGACCAGGCAGGCCTGCCATCCTTATCTCTGTCTGTCTGTCTGTCTGTCTGTCTGATCCCCTGGAACTGCAGATGGGCCACCATATAGTTGCTGGTAGTTGATCCCAGGTTCTCTGGAAGAGGAGACAATGCTGTTAATTGTTGATCCCTTTTAGTGGCCCCACCCATATTTAAATTTTTAGAAGTATATGTGAGGCTGTGTTTATGTACATCATATGCATACCATAAGAGGGATTTAGATACTCCAGAATCTGACACCCTCTTCTGGAGTGTCTGAAGACAGCTAAAGTGTACTTATATCTAATAGATACATAAATAATTAAATAAACATTTTTTAAAATGATAAGAAAGAAAGAAAGACCAGGCAGGCCTGCCATCCTTATCTCTGTCTGTCTGTCTGTCTGATCCGCTGGAACTGGAGATGGGCCACCATATAGTTGCTGGTAGTTGATCCCAGGTTCTCTGGTAGAGGAGACGATGCTGTTAATTGTTGAGCCCTTTCAGTGGCCCCACACATCATTAAATTTTTAGAAGTATATGTGAGTCTGTGTTTATGTTCCGAATATGCAGACCATAAGAGTGATTTAGATTCTCCAGAATCTGACACCCTCTTCTGGAGTGTCTGAAGACAGCTACAGTGTACTTATATCTAATAAATAAATAAAAAAAAAAATAAATAAATAAATAAACATTTTTTAAAAAGATAAGAAAAAAAGAAAGTCCAGCAGGCCTGCCATCCTTATCTCTGTCTGTCTGTCTGTCTGTCTGTCTGTCTGTCTGTCTGTTCCCCTGGAACTGGAATGGGCCACCATATAGTTGCTGGTAGTTGATCCGAGTTTCTCTGGAAGAGGAGACAATGCTGTTAATTGTTGAGTCCTTTCAGTGGCCCCACACATCTTTAAATTTTTAGAAGTATATGTGAGTCTGTGTTTATGTACATCATATGCAGACCATGAGAGGGATTTAGATTCTCCAGAATCTGACAACATCTTCTGAAGTGTCTGAAGACAGCTACAGTGGTCTTATATCTAATAAATACATAAATAAATAAAAAATAAATAAATAAATAAACATTTATTCAACAGTATAATAAAGAAAGAAAGACCAGGCAGGCCTGCCATCCTTATATCTGTCTGTCTGTCTGTCTGTCTGATCCCCTGGAACTGGAGATGGGCCACCATATAGTTGCTGGTAGTTCATCCCAGGTTCTCTGGAAGAGGAGACAATGCTGTTAATTGTTGAGCCCTTTCAGTGACCCCACCCATCTTTAAATTTTTAGAAGTATATGTGAGACTGTGTTTATGTACATCATATGCAGACCATAAGAGGGATTTAGATTCTTCAGAATCTGACACCCTCTTCTGGAGTGTCTGAAGACAGCTACAGTGTACTTATATATAAAAAATACATAAATAAATAAATAAATAAACATTTTTTAAAAGGATAAGAAAGAAAGAAAGACCAGGCAGGCCTGCCATCCTTATCTCTGTCTGTCTGTCTGTCTGTTTGTCTGTCTGATCCCCTGAAACTGGAGATGGGCCACCATATAGTTGCTGGTAGTTGATCCCAGGTTCTCTGGAAGAGGAGACAATGCTGTTAATTGTTGGTTCTTTTCAGTGGCCCCAACCATCTTTTAATTTTTAGAAGAATATGTGAGGCTGTGTTTATGTACATCATATGCAGAACATAAGGGGGATTTACATTCTGCAGAATCAAACACCCTCTTCTGGAGTGTCTGAAGATAGCTACAGTGTACTTATATCTAATAAATACATAAATAAATAAATAAATAAATAAATAAACCTTTTTTAAAATGATAAGAAAGAAAGAAAGACCAGGCAGGCCTGCCATTCTTATCTCTGTCTGTCTGTCTGTGTGTCTGTCTGATCCCCTGGAACTGGAAATGGGCCACCATATAATTGCTGGTTGTTGATCCCAGGTTCTCTGGAAGAGGAGACAATGCTGTTAATTGTTGATCCCTTTTAGTGGCCCCACCCATATTTAAATTTTTAGAAGTATATGAGAGGCTGTGTTTATGTACATCATATGCAGACCATAAGAGGGATTTAGATTCTCCAGAATCTGACACCCTCTTCTGGAGTGTCTGAAGACAAGTATTGTGTACTTATATCTAATAAATACATTAAAAATAAATAATTAAATAAATATAAATAAATAAATAAACATTTTTTTAAACGGAGAAGTAAGAAAGAAAGACCATGCAGGCCTGCCATCCTTATCACTTTTGTCTGTCTGTCTGTCTGTCTGATCCCCTGTAACTGGAGATGGGCCACCATATAGTTGCTGGTAGTTGATCCCAGGTTCTCTGGAAGAGGAGACAATGCTGTTAATTGTTGAGCCCTTTCAGTGGCCCCACCCATCTTTAAATTTTTAGAAGTATATGTGAGGCTATGTTTATGTACATCAAATGCAGACCATAAGAGGGATTTAGATTCTCCAGCATCTGACACCCTCTTCTGGAATGTCTGAAGACAGCTACAGTGTACTTATATCTAATAAATACATAAATAAACAAATAAATATTTTTAAATAAGGATAATAAAGAAAGAAAGTCCAGGCAGGCCTTCCATCCTTATCTCTGTCTGTCTGTCTGTCTGTCTGATCCCCTGGAACTGGAGATGGGCCACCATATAATTGCTGGTTGTTGATCCCAGGTTCTCTGGAAGAGGAGACAATGCTGTTAATTGTTGATCCCTTTTAGTGGCCCCACCCATCTTTAAATTTTTAGAAGTATATGTGAGGCTGTGTTTATGTACATCATATGCAGAACATAAGGGGGATTTACATTCTGCAGAATCAAACACCCTCTTCTGGAGTGTCTGAAGATAGCTACAGTGTACTTATATCTAATAAATACATAAATAAATAAATAAATAAATAAACCTTTTTTAAAATGATAAGAAAGAAAGAAAGACCAGGCAGGCCTGCCATCCTTATCTCTGTCTGTCTGTCTGTGTGTCTGTCTGATCCCCTGGAACTGGAAATGGGCCACCATATAATTGCTGGTTGTTGATCCCAGGTTCTCTGGAAGAGGAGACAATGCTGTTAATTGTTGATCCCTTTTAGTGGCCCCACCCATATTTAAATTTTTAGAAGTATATGAGAGGCTGTGTTTATGTACATCATATGCAGACCATAAGAGGGATTTAGATTCTCCAGAATCTGACACCCTCTTCTGGAGTGTCTGAAGACAAGTATTGTGTACTTATATCTAATAAATACATTAAAAATAAATAATTAAATAAATATAAATAAATAAATAAACATTTTTTTAAACGGAGAAGTAAGAAAGAAAGACCATGCAGGCCTGCCATCCTTATCACTTTTGTCTGTCTGTCTGTCTGTCTGATCCCCTGTAACTGGAGATGGGCCACCATATAGTTGCTGGTAGTTGATCCCAGGTTCTCTGGAAGAGGAGACAATGCTGTTAATTGTTGAGCCCTTTCAGTGGCCCCACCCATCTTTAAATTTTTAGAAGTATATGTGAGGCTATGTTTATGTACATCAAATGCAGACCATAAGAGGGATTTAGATTCTCCAGCATCTGACACCCTCTTCTGGAATGTCTGAAGACAGCTACAGTGTACTTATATCTAATAAATACATAAATAAACAAATAAATATTTTTAAATAAGGATAATAAAGAAAGAAAGTCCAGGCAGGCCTTCCATCCTTATCTCTGTCTGCTTGTCTGTCTGTCTGATCCCCTGGAACTGGAGATGGGCCACCATATAATTGCTGGTTGTTGATCCCAGGTTCTCTGTAAGAGGAGACAATGCTGTTAATTGTTGATCCCTTTTAGTGGCCCCACCCATCTTTAAATTTTTAGAAGTATATGTGAGGCTGTGTTTATGTACATCATATGCAGATCATAAGAGGTATTTAGATTCTCCAGAATCTGACACCCTCTTCCTGAGTGTCTGAAGACAGCTACAGTGTACTTATATCTAATAAATACATAAATAAATAAATAAACATGTTTTTAAAAAGGATAAGAAAGAAAGAAAAACCAGGCAGGCCTGCCATCCTTGTCGGTCTGTCTGTCTGTCTCTCTGATCCCCTGGATCTGGAGATGGGCCACCATATATTTGCTGGTAGTTGATCCCAGGTTCTCTGGAAGAGGAGACAATGCTGTTAATTGTTGAGCCCTTTCAGTGGCCCCACCCATCTTTAAATTTTTAGAAGTAAATGAGAAGCTGTTTTTATGTACATCATATGCAGATCATAAGAGGGACTTAGATTCTCCAGAAACTGACACCCTCTTCCTGAGTGTCTGAAGACAGCTACAGTGTACTTATATCTAATAAATTCATAAATAAATAAATAAACATTTTTAAACGGATAAGAAAGAAATAAAAAACAGGGAGGCCTGCCATCCTTGTCTGTATGTCTGTCTGTCTGTCTGATCCCCTGGAACTGGAGATGGGCCACCATATAGTTGCTGGTAGTTGATCCCAGGTTCTCTGGAAAAGGAGACAATGCTGTTAATTGTTGAGCCCTTTCAGTGGCCCCACCCATCTTTAAATTTTTAGAAGTATATGTGAGGCTGTGTTTATGTACCGAATATGCAGACCATAAGAGGGATTTAGATTCTCCAGAATCTGACACCCTCTTCTGGAGTGTCTGAAGACAGCTACAGTGTACTTATATCTAATAAATTCATAAATAAACAAATAAACATTTTTAAAAACGTATAATAAAGAAAGAGAGACCAGGCAGGCCTGCCATCCTTATCTCTGTCTGTCTGTATGTCTGTCTGTCTGTCTATCTTATCCCCTGGAACTGGAGATGGGTCACCATATAGTTGCTGGTAGTTGATCCCAGATTCTCTGGAAGAAGAGACAATGCTGTTAATTGTTGAGCCCTCTCAGTGGCTCCGCCCATCTTTAAATTTTTAGAAGTATATGTGAGACTGTGTTTATGTACATCATATGCTTACCATAAGAGGGATTTAGATACTCCAGAATCTGACACCCTCTTCTGGAGTGTCTGAAGACAGCTACAATCCTTTTTTAGGATTGCTCACCATATTCCGTCTTCTACATTGTGATTTTCTCATTTTTCAACTTTTTCAGGGTTTCTCATCTTATGTCAAGTCCTACAGTGAAATTTTCTCATTTTTTGACTTTTTCAGGGTGTCTCATCTTATTCCAAGTCCTACAGTGTGATTTTCTCATTTTTCGACTTTTTCAGGGTTTCTCACCATATTGCAGGTCCTACAAGTGTGAATTTCTTATTTTTGGACTTTTTCAGGGTTTCTCACCATATTCCAGCTCCTACAGTGTGTTTTTGTCATTTTTTGTCTTTTTAACGGTTTCTCATCTTATTCCAAGTCCTATATTGTGATTTTCTCATTTTTTGACTTTTTCAGGGTTTCTCACCATATTGCAGGTACTACAAGTTTGATTTTCTTATTTTTGATCTTTCAGGGTTTCTCACCATATTCCAGGTCCTACTGTTTGATTTTCTCATTTTTAGACTTTTTCAGGGTTTCTCAACATATTCCAGGTACTACAGTCTGATTTTCTCATTTTTTGACTTTTTCAGGGTTTCTCATCATATTCCAAGTCCTAGAGTGTGATTTTCTCTTTTTTTGACTTTTTCAGAGTTTCTCAACATATTCCAGGTCCTACAGTGTGATTTTCTCATTTTTTGACTTTTTCAGGGTTTCTCACCATATTGGAGGTTCTACAAGTGTGATTTTCTTATTTTTCGCCTTTTTCAGGGTTTACTCACCATATTCCAGCTTCTACAGTGTATTTTTCTCATTTTTTGACTTTTTCACGGTTTCTCATCATATTCTAAATCCTACAGTGTGATTTTCTAATTTTTGGAATTTTTCAGGGTTTCTCACCATATTGCAGGTACTACAAGTTTGATTTTCTTATTTTTCGACTGTTTGAGTGTTTCTCACCATATTGCAGGTCCAACTGTGTGATTTTCTCATTTTGAGACTTTTTCCATGTTTCTCACCATATTCCAGCTACTACAGTCTGATTTTCTCATTTTTGACTTTTTCAGGGTTTCTCATCATATTCCAAGTCCTAGAGTGTGATTTTTCCAATTTTTCGCCTTTTTCAGAGTTTCTCACCATATTCCATGTTCCACAGTGTAATTTTCTCATTTTAAGATTTTTCAGTGTTTCTCACCATATTGCAGGTCCTACTGTGTGATTTTCTCATTTTTTGACTTTTTCAGGATTGCTCACCATATTCCATCTTCTACATTCTGATTTTCTCATTTTTCAACTTTTTCAGGGTTTCTCATCTTATTCCAAGTCCTACAGTGAAATTTTCTCATTTTTCGACATTTTCAGGGTTTCTTACCATATTCCAGGTCCTACAGTGTGATTTTCTCATTTTTTGACTTTTTCAGAATTTCTCACCCTATTGCAGGTCCTACAGTATGATTTTCTCATTTTTCGACTTTTTCAGGTTTTCTCACCATATTGCAGGTACTACAAGTTTGATTTTCTTATTTTTCGACTGTTTCAGGGTTTCTCACCATATTCCAAGTCCTACTGTGTGATTATCTCATTTTTAGACTTTTTCAGTGTTTTCTCACAATATTCCAGGTACTACAGTGTGATTTTCTCATTTTTTGACTTTTTCAGGTTTTCTCATCATATTCCAAATCCTACAGTGTGATTTTTCTTTTTCCGACTTTTAAAGGGTTTCTTACCATATTCCATGTCCTAGTCTGTAATTTTCTCATTTTTCGACTTTTTCAGGGTTTCTCACCATATTGGAGGTCCTACTTGTGTGATTTTCTTATTCTTCGACTTTTTCAGGTTTTCTCACCACATTCCAACTCCTACAGTATATTTTTCTCATTTTTGACTTTTTCATGGTTTCTCATCATATTCCAAATCCTACAGTGTGATTTTTTCATTTTTCGACTTTTTCAGGGTTTCTCACCATATTGCAGGTACTTCAAGTTTGATTTTCTTATATTTCGACTGTTTCACGGTTTCTCACCATATTTCAGGTCCTACTGTGTGATTTTCTCATTTTTTGAATTTTTCAGTGTTTCTCACCATATTCAGGTCCTACAGTGTGTTTTTCTCATTTTTCGACTTTTTCAGGGTTTCTCACCATATTGGAGGTCCTACAATTGTGATTTTCTAATTTTTTAACCTTTTCAGGGTTTCTCTCCATATTCCAGCTCCTACAGTGTATTTTTGTCATTTTTTTACTTTTTCACGGTTTCTCATCATATTCGAAGTCCTACAGTGTGATTTTCTCATTTTTCGACTTTTTCAGGGTTTCTCACCATATTTCAGGTACTACAGTTTTATCTTATTTTTAGACTTTTTCAGTGTTTCTCACCATATTCCAGGTACTACAGTGTGATTTTCTCATTTTTTGACTTTTTCAGGGTTTCTCATCTTTTTCCAAGTCCTAGAGGGTGATTTTCGCATTTTTCAAATTTTTCAGGGATTCTCAGCATATTCCAGTTCCTACAATTTGATTTTCTCATTTTTCGACTTTTTCAGGGTTTCTCACCATATTCCAAGTCCTACAGTGTGATTTTCTCATTTTTTGACTTTTTCTGGGTTTCTCATCATATTCCAAGTCCTAGAGTGTGATTTTCGCAGTTTTCGAATTTTTCAGGGATTCTCAGCATATTCCAGTTCCTTCAGTGTGATTTTCTCATTTTTCGACTTTTTCAGGGTTTCTCACCATATCCCAAGTCCTACAGTGTGATTTTCTCATTTTAAGACTTTTTCAGGGTCTCTCACCATATTGCAAGTCCTACAAGTGTGTATTTCTTTTTTTTTTTTTTTTTTTGACTTTTTCATGACTTCTCACCATATTCCAGCTCCTACAGTGTCATATTCTCATTTTTCGACATTTTCAGGGTTTCTTACCATATTCCAGGTCCTACAGTGTGATTTTCTCATTTTAAGACTTTTTCTGTTTTTCTCATCATATTCTGGGTCCTAGTGCATGATTTTCTCATTTTTCGAATTTTTCAGGGTTTCTCACCATATTCCAAGTCCTACAGTGTGATTTTCTCATTTTTTGACTTTTTCAGGGTTTCTCATCATATTCCAAGTCCTAGAGTGTGATATTCTCATTTTTCGACTTTTTCAGGGTTTGTCACCATATTGCATGTACTACAAGTTTGATTTTCTTATTTTTCGACTGTTTCAGGGTTTCTCACCACATTCGAGGTCCTACTGGGTGATTTTCTCATTTTAATACTTTTTTAGTGTTTCTCACCATATTCCAGGTACTAAAGTGTGATTTTTTCATTTTTTGACTTTTTCACGGTTTCTCATCATATTCCAAGTCCTAGAGTGTGATTTTTGCCTTTTTCGTATTTTTCAGGGTTTCTCAACATATTCCAGGTCCTACAGTTTGATTTTCTCATTTTTCGACTTTTTCAGGGTTTCTCACCAGCTTCCAGGTCCTACTGCGTGATTTTCTCATTTTTCGACTTTTTTCAGGATTTCTCACCATATTCTGGGTCCTACTTCATGATTTTCTCATTTTTCGATGTTTCAGGGTTTCTCACCATATTCCAGTCCTAGAGTGTCCTTTTCTCATTTTTTAACTTTTTCAGGGTTTCTTAAGGTATTCCAGGTTCTACATTGTCATTTTCTCATTTTTCGAATATTTCAGGTTTTCTCAACATATTCCAGGTCCTACACTGTCATTTTCTAATTTGCGACTTTTTCAGAGTTTCTCACCATATTCCATGTACTACAGTGTGATTTTTCTCATTTTTTGACTTTTTCAGGGTTTCTCACCATATTCCAGGTCCTACGGTGTGATTTTCTCATTTTAAGACTTTTTCAGTATTTTTCATAATATTCCAAGTACTACAGTGTGATTTTCTATTTTAAGACTTTTTCAGTGTTTCTCACCAAATCCCAGGTCCCACTGCGTGATTTTCTCATTTTTCGACTTTTTCAGTGTTTTCTAACCATATTCAAGGTACTACAGTGTTATTTTCTCATTTTTTGACTTTTTCAGGGTTTCTCACCATATTCCAAGTCCTACAGTGTGATTTTCTCATTTTTCGAATTTTTCAGGGTTTCTCAACATATCCAGATCCTACAGATTGATTTTCTCATTTTTCGACTTTTTCAGGATTTCTCACCAGCTTCCAGGTCCTACTGCGTGATTTTCTTATTTTTTGACTTTTTTTCAGGGTTTCTCACCATATTCTGTGTCCTACTGCATGATTTTCTCATTTTTCGACATTTTCAGAGTTTCTCACCATATTCCAAATCCTAGAGTGTGATATTCTCATTTTAAGACTTTTTCAGTGTTTCTCACCATATTGCAGGTACTACTGCATGATTTTCTCATTTTTCGACTTTTTCAGGGTTTCTCACCAGCTTCCAGGTCCTACTGCGTGATTTTCTTATTTTTTTGACTTTTTTTCAGGGTTTCTCACCATATTCTGGGTCCTACTGCATGATTTTCTCATTTTTTGATATTTTCAGAGTTTCTCACCATATTCCAAATCCTAGAGTGTGATATTCTCATTTTAAGACTTTTTCAGTGTTTCTCACCATATTGCAGGTACTCCTGCATGATTTTCTCATTTTTCGACTTTTTCAGGGTTTCTCACCATATTCCAAGTCCTACAGTGTGATTTTTCAATTTTTGACTTTTTCAGGGTTACTCATCTTATTCCAAGCCACACCCATCTTTAAATTTTTAGAAGAAAATGTGAGGCTGTGTTTATATACATCATATGCAGATGGTAAGAGGGATTTAGATTCTCCAGAATCTGACACCCTCTCCTGGAGTGTCTGAAGACCGCTACAGTGTACTTATATCTAATAAATACATAAATAAATAAATAAATAAATAAATAAATAAATAAATAAACATTTTTTAAAAGGGATAAGAAAGAAAGAAAAACTAGGCAGGCCTCCATCCTTGTCTGTCTTTCTCTCTGTCTGTCTGTCTTGCCTAGCCCCTTGCCTTGCCTAGCCTAGCCCAGCCCTGCCTTGCCTAGCCCTGCCTATCCCTGTCTTTAACCAGGCTGGCCTCGAACTCAGAAACTGACTGATTCTGCCTCCAGAGTGCTCTCATTAAGAGCTCAAGCCACCACTGACTGTTGGGTTTTCTAAGTCTTACATAGGTATGGTCTGTTTCTCAGCTGTGAAACCCTAATTAACACATGTAGTCTGTCCTAGGTCAGCCATAGCTACAGACTGAGGCCTTTTCTAAAACAAAACAAAAGAAAACAAAAAATAGAAATAATAAAATAAATAAATTAAGCAACCACATGATAACTTTTCTTTCTTTCAATGATACTCAGAGCTTGAAGCAGTTCACCCATGAGACCTCAGCTCCGGACATTGAGGCTGTTTCCCTAACATGTATTATGGCTGAACCTGAGGGGTTCTACTGCTGATTTGTGTCCCCCTCTTTAAAAAAATAGTTGTTTTCAAAGGCTGCAGTTTCTTAGCCCTGTTCCTTGTTACAGTTGAGTCACAGCCCTGAAAGTTCAGTGGTAGTTAAAGGCACTGAGAAGGGCTTCCTCTAGACATCAAAGACCAAGTCTTTGTTATTAAAAAGTTAATCTGGATTGCCCCACCCCCTGGCATCCTTAGAATTCCTAGAAAGGAAGGCAGGGACCTGGGCAGAAGGGTGCAAGTCTACTGCTGTTTGTAAGTGGTAACAGAAAGCTTTCTCTTGTTGGTACCCTACCCCAAGTTACACTGTCACTTCTTTTTCCTAGTTGTTGTTTTGTCGGTTTGTATTCTCAACATAGACCCTTTTCCTTCCTAACCTTGGCTGTCCTGAACCTTACTGTCCTTGAACTCAGTGATTTGCCTGTCTTGCTGGGATGAAACTGTGAGCTACCATCCAGAAGGAAGCACCCTGCTGAGGTTAGATTGGGGTCTCTTCCATTTTCCTCTATGAACATGCATATGGCAGGCCTGTTCTTTCTTTTTTACTTTTCCTTTTCTTTTTAAAGATTTATATATTTATTATATTTAAGTATGCTGTAGCTATCTTCAGACAGTCCAGAAAAGGGTGTCAGATTCTGAAGAATCTAAATCATTCTTATTGTCTGCATATGATGTATATAAACACAGCCTCACATATACTCAAAAAAAAAAAAAAGAAAGATGTGGCTACAGAGAGGGCTCAACAATTAAGAGCATTGTCTCCTCTTCCAGAGAACCTGGGCTCAATTACCAGTATTATATATGGTGGCCCATCTCCAGTTCCAGGGGATCTAATACTCTGTTCTGGAGTCTGTGGGCAAAGCATACACATGCAAAACATTCTTACACAATCATTGAGAGAGGAGAGAGAGGGGTTGAGAGAGAGGGGAGGTAATCATACCTCCTGACGAGTTTGAAGACCTGAGCTTCATCACTCACACAAATAAATAAATGCAAAATATTTTTAAAAAATAAACTCTGCCATTGCCCTTTAAAAATTCCTAGAAAACAAGTTTTATAAGCAACAGTTATATTTACTATATCTAAAGTACAGTCATGAGCATATTCTCTAAATAGAAAAAGGCCTGTTAGTCTTAGAAATGGAAAAGACAAAACAAGGAAGGTTTGCAATTACATAATGAGGCAGCTCAGCCCAGCTCTTAGGTTGGAAATAAGACTGGAGAATAGGATACACCTGAAGACAGCCAGCCATTGCTTTTTGTTTTGGAGGCTGAAAGGATACACCTGAAGACAGCCAATGCTGTGTGATGGTGATCTGGTATTTTTCTTTCTTTCTTTCTTTCTTTCTTTCTTTCTTTCTTTCTTTCTTTCTTTCTTTCTTTCTTTCTTTCTTTTTCTTTCTTTTTCTTTCTTTCTTTTTCTTTCTTTTTCTTTCTTTCTTTTTCTTTCTTTTTCTTTCTTTTTCTTTCTTTTTCTTTCTTTCTTTTTCTTTCTTTCTTTTTCTTTCTTTCTTTTTCTTTCTTTCTTTCTTTTTCTTTCTTTCTTTTTCTTTCTTTCTTTTTCTTTCTTTCTTTCTTTTTCTTTCTTTCTTTTTCTTTCTTTCTTTCTTTCTTTTCTTTCCCCTAGCCTACCCTATAGCCTACCCTATAGCCTACCCTATAGCCTACCCTATAGCCCACCCTAGCCCTGCCTAACCCTGTCTTTCACCAGGGTGGCCTCGAACTCAGAAACTTACTGCCTCTGCCTACAGAGTGCTCTCATTAAGAGCTTGAGCCACCCCTGAAGGTCGGGTTTTCTAAACCTTACCTTGCTCTTGGTGTCTGTTCTCAGCTGTGAAACCCTAATTAACACAGGTAGGCAGTCCTGGGTCAGCCAGAGCTACAGACTGAGGCCTTCTCTAAAAACAAATAAAACAAAACAAAACAACAAATAGAAATAATAAAATACATAAATTAAACAACCACAGCATAGGTTTTCTCTCTCTAGGTGGTACTCAGAAATTCCAGCAGTTGGCCTGTGACACCTCAGCTCAGTATATGTGAGGCTGTGTTTATGTACATCATACACAGACCATAAGAGGGATTTAGATTCTCTAGAATCTGACACACTCTTCTGGAGTGTCTGTAGACAGCTACAGTGTACTTATATATAATAAATACATAAATAAATAAACATTTTTTAAAGGATAAGAAAGAAAGAAAGACCAGGCAGGCCTGCCATCCTTATCTCTGTCTGTCTGTCTGTCTGTCTGTCTGATCCCCTGGAACTGCAGATGGGCCACCATATAGTTGCTGGTAGTTGATCCCAGGTTCTCTGGAAGAGGAGACAATGATGTTAATTGTTGAGCCCTTTCAGTGGTCCTACCCATCTTTAAATTTTTAGAAGTATATGTGAGGCTGTGTTTATGTACATCATATGCAGACCATAAGAGGGATTTAGATTCTCCAGAATCTGACACCCTCTTCTGGAGTGTCTGAAGACAGCTACTGTGTACTTATATCTAATAAATACATAAATAAATAATTAAATAAACATTTTTTAAAAAGGATAAGAAAGAAAGAAAGACCAGGCAGGCCTGCCATCCTTATCTCTGTCTGTCTGTCTGTCTGTCTGTCTGATCCCTGAGAACTGGAGATGGGCCACTATATAGTTGCTGGTAGTTGATCCCAGGTACTCTGGAAGAGGAGACAATGCTGTTACTTGTAGAGCTTTTTCAGTGGCCCCACCCTTCTTTAAATTTTTGAAGTATATGTGAGGCTGTGTTTATGTACATCATATGCAGACCATAAGAGGGATTTAGATTCTGCAGAATGTGACACCCTCTACTGGAGTGTCAGAAGACAGCTACAGTGTACTTATATCTAGTAAATACATAAATGAATAAATAAATAAATAAATAAATAAGTAAATAAACATTTTTTTAAAGGATAAAAAAGAAAGAAAGAACAGGCAGGCCTGCCATCCTTATCTCTATCTGTCTGTCTGTCTGTCGGAACCCCTGGAACTGGAGATGGGCCACCATATAGGTGCTGGTAGTTGATCCCAGGTTCTCTGGAAGAGGACCCAATGCTGTTAATTGTTGAGCCTTTTCAGTGGCCCCACCCATCTTTAAATTTTTAGAAGTAAATGTGAGTCTGTGTTTATGTACATCATATGCAGACCATAAGAGGGATTTAGATCTCCAGAATCTGACACCCTCTTCTGGAGTGTCTGAAGACAGCTACAGTGTACTTATATCGAATAAATACATACATAAATAAATAAATAAATAAATAAATAAATAAATAAATAAACAAACATTTTTTTTAAAAGGATAAGAAAGAAAGAAGACCTGGCAGGCCTGCCATCCTTATCTCTGTCTGTCTGTCTGTCTGTCGGTCTGATCCCTGAGAACTGGAGATGGGCCACTATATAGTTGCTGGTAGTTGATCCCAGGTACTCTGGAAGAGGAGACAATGCTGTTAATTGTTGAGCTTTTTCAGTGGCCCCACCGTTCTTTAATTTTTGAAGCATATGTGAGGCTGTGTTTATGTACATCAATGCAGAACATAGGAGGGATTTAGATTCTCCAGAATGAGATACCCTCTTCTGGAGTGTCTGAAGACAGCTACAGTGTACTTATATCTAATAAATACATAAATAAATAAATAAATAAATAAACATTTTTTAAAAGAATAGGAAAGAAAGAAAGACCTGGCAGGCCTGCCATCCATATCTCTGTCTCTCTGTCTGTCTGTCTGTCTGATCCACTGGAACTGGAGTTGGACCACCATATAGGTGCTGGTAGTTTATCCCAGGTTCTCTGGAAGAGGAGACAATGCTGTTAATTGTTGAGCCCTCTCAGTGTCCCCACACATCTTTAAATTTTTAAAAGTATATGTGAGTCTGTTTTTATGAACATCATATGCAGGTCATAAGAGGGATTTATTTCTCCAGAATCTGACACCCTCTTCTGGAGTGGCTGAAGACAGCTACAGTGTACTTATATCTAATAAATAAGTAAATAAATAAATAAATAAATAAATAAATAAATAAGTAAACATTTTTTCAAAATAATAAGAAAAAAAGAAAGACAATGCAGGCCTGCCATCCTTATCTCTCACTGTCTGTCTGTCTGTCTGATCCCCTGGAACTGGAGATGGGCCACCATATAGTTGCTGGTAGGTGATCCGAGGTACTCTGGAAGAGGAGACAATGCTGTTCATTCTTGAGCCCTTTCAAAGGCCCCAACCATCTTTAAACATTTAGAACTGTATGTGAGGCTCTGTTTACGTACATCATATGCAGGCCATAAGAGGGATTTAGATTCTCCAGAATCTGACACCCTCTTCTGGAGTGCCTGAAGACAGCTACAGTGTACTTATATCTAATAAATAAATAAATAAATAAATAAATAAATAAATAAATAAACATTTTTTAAAAAGAATAAGAAAAAAAGAAAGACCAGGCAGGCCTGCCATCCATATCTCTGTTTGTCTGTCTGTCTGTCTGTTTTATCCCTGGGAACTGGAGATGAGCCACCATATAGTTGCTGGTAGTTGATCCCAGGTTCTCTGGAAGAGGAGACAATGCTGTTAATTGTTGAGCCCTTTCAGTGGCCCCACCCATCTTTAAATTTTTAGAAGTATATCTGAGGCTGTGTTTATGTACATCATATGCAGACCATAAGATGGTTTTAGATTCTTCAGAATCTGACACCCTCTACTGGAGTGTCTAAAGACAGCTACAGTGTACTTATATCTAATAAATACATAAATAAATAAAATAATAAATAAATAAACATTTTTTAAAAAGGATAAGAAAGAAAGTAAAATCAGGCAGGCCTGCCATCCTTATCTCTGTCTGTCTGTCTGTCTGTCTGTCTCATCCTCTGGAACTGAATATGTGCCACCATAAATTTGCTGGTAGTTTTTCCCAGGTTCTCTAGAAGAGGAGACAATGCTGTTAATTGTTCAGCCCTTTCAGTGGACCCACCCATCTTTAAATTTTTAGAAGTAAATGTGAGGCTGTAATTATGTACATCATATGCAGACCATAAGAGGGATTTAGATTCTCCAGAATCTGACACCCTCTTCTGGAGTGTCTGCAGACAGCTACAATGTACTTATATCTAATAAATAAATAAATAAATAAATAAATAAATAAATAAATAAATAAACATTTTTTTAAAGGATAAGAAAGAAAGACCAGGCAGGCCTGCCATCTTTATCTCTGTCTGTCTGTCTGTCTGTCTGAACCCCTGGAACTGGAGATGGGCCACCATATAGGTGCTGGTAGTTGATCCCAGGTTCTCAGGAAGAGGAGACAATGCTGTTAATTGTTGAGCCCTTTCAGTGGCCCCACCCATCTTTAAATTTTTAGAAGTATATGAGTCTGTGTTTATGTACATCATATGCAGACCATAAGAGAGTTTTAGATTTTCCTGAATTTGACACCCTCTTCTGGAGTGTCTGAAGACAGCTACTGTGTACTTATATCTAATAAATACATAAATATATAAATAAATAAATAAATAAATAAATAAATAAATAAATAAATAAACATTTTTAAAAGGATAATAAAGAAAGAAAGAAAAGACAGGCCTGCCATCCTTATCTCTTTCTGTCTGTCTGTCTGATCCCTGAGAACTGGAGATGGGACACCATATAGTTGCTGGTAGTTGATCCCAGGTTCTCTGGAAGAGGAGACAATGCTGTTAATTGTTGAGCATTTTCAGTGGCCCCACCCTTCTTTAAATTTTTGAAGCATATGTGAGGCTGTGTTTATGTACATCATATGCAGACCATAGGAGGGATTTAGATTCTCCAGAATCTGACACCCTCTTCCTGAGTGTCTGAAGACAGCTACAGTGTACTTATATCTAATAAATACATAAATAAATAAATAAATAAATAATTAAACATTTTTTAAAAGAATAAGAAAGAAAGAAAGAAAGACCTGGCAGGCTTGCCATCCATATATCTGTCTGTCTGTCTGTCTGTCTGTCTGTCTGATCCTCTGTTACTGGATATGGGCCACCATATAGTTGCTGGTAGTTGATCCCAGGTTCTCTGAAAGAGGAGACAATGCTGTTAATTGTTGAGCGCTTTCAGTGGCCCCACTCATCTTTAAATTTTTAGAATTAATTGTGAGGCTGTGTTTATGTACATCATATGTAGACCATAAGAGGTATTTAGATTCTCCAGAATCTGACACCCACTTCTGGAGTGTCTGAAGACAGCTACAGTGTACTTATATCTAAATAAATAAATAAATAAATAAATAAATAAATAAATAAATAAATAAATAAATAAATAAATAAGTAAACATTTTTTCAAAAGGATAAAAAAGAAAGAAAGACCAGGCAGGCCTGCCATCCTTATCTCTGACTGTCTGTCTGTCTTTCTGATCCCCTGGAACTGGAAATTGGCCACCATATAGTTGCTGGTAGTTGATCAGAGTTTCTCTGGAAGAGGAGACAATGCTGTTAATTGTTGAGCCCTTTCAATGGCCCCACCCATCTTTAAATTTTTAGAAGTGTATGTAAGGCTGTGTTTATGTACATCATATGCAGACCATAAGAGGGATTTAGATGCTCCAGAAACTGACACCCTCTTCTGGAGTGTCTGAAGATAGCTACAGTGTACTTATATCTAATAAATACATGAATAAATAAATAAATAAACATTTTTTAAAAAGGATAAGAAAGAAAGAAAGACCTGGCAAGCCTGCCATCCTTATCTCTTTCTGTCTGTCTGTCTCTCTACATGATCCTTTGGAACTGGAGATAGGCCTCCATATAGTTGCTGGTAGTTGATCCCAGGTTCTCTGGAAGAGGAGACAATGCTGTTAATTGTTGAGCCCTTTCAGTGGCCCCACCCATCTTTAAATTTTTAGAAGTATATCTGAGGCTGTGTTTATGTACATCATATGCAGACCATAAGATGGTTTTAGATTCTTCAGAATCTGACACCCTCTTCTGGAGTGTCTGTAGACAGCTAGAGTGTACTTATATATAATAAATACATAAATAAATAAACATTTTTTAAAAAGGACAAGAAAGAAAGAAAGACCAGGCAGGCCTGCCATCCTTATCTTTGTCTGTCTGTGTGTCTGTCTGATCCCCTGGAACTGGAGATGGGCCACCATATAGTTGCTGGTAGTTGATCCCAGGTTCTCTGGAAGAGGAGACAATGCTGTTAATTGTTGAGCCCTTTCATTGCTCTCACCCATCCTTAAATTTTTAGATGTATATGTGAGACTGTGTTTATGTACATCATATGCAGACCATAAGAGGGATTTAGATACTCCAGAATCTGACACCCTCTTCTGGAGTGTCTGAAGACAGCTACATTGTACTTATATCTAATGAATAAATAAATAAATAAATAAATAAATAAATATATAAATAAATAAACATTATTTAAACAGGATAAGAAAGAAAGTAAGACCAGGCAGGCCTGCCATCCTTATCTCTGTCTGTCTGTCTGTCTGTCTGACAGTTTGTCTGATCCCCTAGAACTGGAGGTGGGCCACTATATAGTTGCTGGTAGTTGATCCCAGGTTCTCTGGAAGTGGAGACAGTGATGGTAATTGTTGAGCCCTTTCAGTGGTCCCACCCATCTTTAAATTTTTAGAAGTATATGTGAGGATGTGTTTATGTACATCATATGCAGACCATAAGAGGGATTTAGATTCGCCAGAATCTGACACCCTCTTCTGGAGTGTCTGAAGACAGCTACAGTGTACTTATATCTAAAAAATACATAAATAAATAAATAAGTAAATAAACAAACATTTTTTTAAAAAGGATAAGAAATAAAGAAAGACCAGGCAGGCCTGCCATCCTTATCTTTGTCTCTCTGTCTGTCTGTCTGTCTGTCTGATCCACTGGAACTGGAGATGGGCCACCATATAGGTGCTGGTAGTTTATCCCAGGTTCTCTGGAAGAGGAGACAATGCTGTTAATTGTTGAGCGCTCTCAGTGTTTCCAAACATCTTTAAATTTTTAGAAGTATATGTGAGTCTGTGTTTATGTACATCATATGCAGGTCATAAGAGGGATTTAGATTCTCCAGAATCTGACACCCTCTTCTGGAGTGTCTGAAGACAGCTACAGTGTACTTATATCTAATAAATACATAAATAAATAATTAAATAAACATTTTTTAAAAAGGATAAGAAAGAAAGAAAGACCAGGCAGGCCTGCCATCCTTATCTCTGTCTGTCTGTCTGTCTGTCTGTCTCTATGTCTAATCCCTGGGAATTGGAGATGGGCCACCATATAGTTGCTGGTAGTTGATCCCAGGTACTCTGTAAGAGGAGACAATGCTGTTAATTGTTGAGCTTTGAGAGTGGCCCCACCCTTCTTTAAATTTTTAGAAGTATATGTGAGGCTGTGTTTATGTACATCATATGCAGACCATAAGAGGGATTCAGATTCTCCAGATCCTAACACCCTCTACTGGAGTGTCTGAAGACAGCTACAGTGTACCTATATCTAATAAATAAATAAATAAAAATAAATAAATAAATAAATAAACATTTTTTAAAAAGGATAAGAAAGAAAGAAAGACCAGGCAGGCCTGCCATCCTAATCTCTGTCTGTCTGTCTGTTTGTCTGTCTGTCTGTCTGTCTGATCCCTGGGAACTGGAGATGAGCCACCATATAATTACTGGTAGTTGATCCAAGTTTCTCTGGAAGAGGAGACAATGCTGTTAATTGTTGAGACCTTTCAGTGGCCCCACCCTTCATTAAATTTTTAGAATTATATCTGAGGCTGTGTTTATGTACATCATATGAAGACCATAAGATGGTTTTAGATTCTTCAGAATCTGACACCCTCTACTGGAGTGTCTGAAGACAACTACAGTGTACTTATATCTAATAAATACATAAATAAATAAATTAATAAATAAATAAACATTTTTTAAAAAGGATAAGAAAGAAAGTAAAATCAGGCAGGCCTGCCATCCTTATCTCTGTCTGTCTGTCTTTCTGTCTGATCCTCTGGAACTGGATATGGGCCACCATATAATTGCTGGTAGTTTTTCCCAGGTTCTCTGGAAGAGGAGACAATGATGTTAATTATTCAGACCTTTCAGTGGCTACACCCATCTTTAAATTTTTAGAAGTAAATGTGAGGCTGAATTTATGTACATCATATGCAGACCATAAGATTTATTTAAATTCTCTAGAATATGACACCCTCTTCTGGAGTGTCTGAAGACAGCTACAGTGTACTTATATCTAATAAATACAAAAATAAATAAATAAATAAATAAACAAATAAATAAATAAACATTTTTTTTAAAGGATAAGAAAGAAGAAAGACCAGGCACGCCTGCCATCCTTATCTCTGTCTGTCTGTCTGTCTGTCTGAACCCCTGGAACTGGACATGGGCCACCATGAAGGTGCTGGTAGTTGATCCCAGGTTTTCTTGAAGAGGAGACAATGCTCTTAATTGTTGAGCCCTTTCAGTGGCCCCACCCATCTTTAAATTTTTAGAAGTATATGTGAGTCTGTGTTTATGTACATCATATGCAGACAATAAGAGGGATTTAGATTTTCCTGAATTTGAAACCCTCTTCTGGAGTGTCTGAAGACAGCTACTGTATACTTATATGTAATAAATACATAAATATATAAATAAATAAATAAATAATAAATAAACATTTTTTAAACAGGATAAGTAAGAAAGAAAAACCAGGCAGGCCTGCCATCCTCATCTCTGTCTGTCTGTCTGTCTGTCTGATCCCCTGGAACTGCAGATGGGCCACCATATAGTTGCTGGTAGTTGATCTCAGGTTCTTTGGAAGAGGCGACAATGATGTTAATTGTTGAGCCCTTTCAGTGGTCCCACCCATCTTTAATTTTTTAGAAGTATATGTGAGGCTGTGTTTATGTACATCATATGTAGACCATAAGAGGGATTTAGATTCTCCAGAATCTGAAACCCTCTTCTGGAGTGTCTGAAGAGAGCTACTGTGTACTTATATCTAATAAATACATAAATATATAATTAAATATACATTTTTCAAAAGGATAAGAAAGAAAGAAAAGGCAGGCCTGCCATCCTTAGCTCTGTCTGTCTGTCTGTCTGTCTGATCCCTGAGAACTGGAGATGGGAAATCATATAGTAGCTGGTAGTTGATCCCAGGTTCTCTGGAAGAGGAGACAATGCTGTTAATTGTTGAGCTTTTTCAGTGGCCCGACCCTTCTTTAAACTTTTGAAGCATATGTGAGGCTGTGTTTATGTACATCATATGCAGACCATAAGAGGGATTTAGAATCTCCAGAATCTGACACCCTCTTCTGGAGTGTCTGAAGATAGCTACAGTGTACTTATATCTAATAATACATAAATAAATAAATAAACCTTTTTTAAAATGATAAGAAAGAAAGAAAGACCAGGCAGGCCTGCCATCCTTATTTCTGTCTGTCTGTCTGTGTGTCTGTCTGATCCCCTGGAACTGGAGATGGGCCACCATATAATTGCTGGTTGTTGATCCCAGGTTCTATGGAAGAGGAGACAATGCTGTTAATTGTTGATCCCTTTTAGTCGCCCCACCCATCTTTAAATTTTTAGAAGTATATGTGAGGCTGTGTTTATGTATATCATATGCAGACCATAAGAGGGATTTAGATTCTCCAGCACCTGACACCCTCTTCTGGAGTGTCTGAAGACAGCTACAGTGTACTTATATCTAATAAATACATAAATAAACAAATAAACATTTTTAAATAAGGATAATAAAGAAAGAAAGTCCAGGCAGGCCTTCCATCCTTATCTCTGTCTGTCTGTCTGTCTGATCCCCTGGAACTGGAGATGGGCCACCATATAGTTGCTGGTAGTTGATCCAGGTTCTCTGGAAGAGGAGACAATGCTGTTAATTGTTGAGCCCTTTCAGTGGCCCCACACATCTTTAAATTTTTAGAAATATATGTGAGGCTGTGTTTATGTACATCATATGCAGACCATAAGAGGTATTTAGATTCTCCAGAATCTGACACCCTCTTCTGGAGTGTCTGAAGACAGCTAAAGTGTACTTATATCTAATAAAAACATAAATAAATAAATAAATAAATAAATAAATAAATAAATAAATAAAGAAAGAAAGAAAGAAAGAAATAAAGAAATAAAGAAATAAACATTTTTTAAAAAGGATAAGAAAAAAAGAAAGACCAGCAGGCCTGCCATCCTTATCTCTGTCTGTCTGTCTGTCTGTCTGATCCCCTGGAACTGGAGATGGGCCACCATATAGTTGCTGGTAGTTTATCCCAGGTTCTCTGGAAGAGGAGACAATGCTGTTAATTGTTGAGCCCTTTCAGTGGCCCCACACATCTTTAAATTTTTAGAAGCATATGTGAGGCTGTGTTTATGTACATTGTATGTAGACCATAAGAGGGATTTATATTCTCCAGAATCTGATACCCTCTTCTGGAGTGTCTGAAGACAGCTACAGTGTACTTATATCTAATAAATACATAAATAAATAAATAAATAAATAAATAAATAAATAAATAAATAAATATACATTTTTTAAAAGGGATAAGAAAGAAAGAAAAACCAGGCAGGCTTCCATCCTTGTCTGTCTTTCTCTCTGTCTGTCTGTCTTGCCTAGCCCCTTGAGTTGCCTAGCCTAGCCCCTTGCCTTGCCTAGCCCAGCCCCTTGCCTAGCCTAGCCTAGCCCAGCCCTGCCTTGCCTAGCCCTGCCTATCCCTGTCTTTAACCAGGCTGGCCTCGAACTCAGAAACTGACTGCCTCTGCCTCCAGAGTGCTCTCATTAAGAGCTCGAGCCACCACTGACTGTTTGGTTTTCTAAGTCTTACATAGGTATGGTCTGTTTCTCAACTGTGAAACCCTAATTAACACATGTAGTCTGTCCTAGGTCAGCCATAGCTACAGACTGAGGCCTTTTCTAAAACAAAACAAAAGAAAACAAAAAAATAGAAATAATAAAATAAATACATTAAGCAACCACATGATATCTTTTCTTTCTTTCAATGATACTCAGAGTTTGAAGCAGTTCACCCATGAGACCTCAGCTCCCGACATTGAGGCTGTTTCCCTAACAAGTATTATGGCTGAACCTGAGGGGTTCTACTGCTGATTTGTGTCCCCCACTTTAAAAAAATAGTTGTTTTCAAAGGCTGCAGGTTCTTAGCTCTGTTCCTTGTTACAGTTGAGTCACAGCCCTGAAAGTTCAGTGGTAGTTAAAGGCACTGAGAAGGGCTTCCTCTAGACATCAAAGACCAAGTCTTTGTTATTAAAAAGTTAATCTGGATTCCCCCACCCCCTGGCATCCTTAGAATTCCTAGAAAGGAAGGCAGGGACCTGGGCAGAAGGGTGCAAGGCTACTGGTGTTTGTAAGTGGTAACAGAAAGCTTTCTCTTGTTGGTACCCTACCCCAAGTTACACTGTCACTTCTTTTTCCTAGTTGTTGTTTTGTAGGTTTGTATTCTCAACATAGACCCTTTTCCTTCCTAACCTTGGCTGTCCTGAACCTTACTGTCCTTGAACTCAGTGATTTGCCTGTCTTGCTGGGATGAAACTGTGAGCTACCATCCAGAAGGAAGCACCCTGCTGAGGTTAGATTGGGGTCTCTTCCATTTTCCTCTATGAACATGCATATGGCAGGCCTGTTCTTTCTTTTTTACTTTTCCTTTTCTTTTTAAAGATTTATTTATTTATTATATTTAAGTATGCTGTAGCTATCTTCAGACAGTCCAGAAGAGGGTGTCAGATTCTGAAGAATCTAAATCATTCTTATTGTCTGCATATGATGTATATAAACACAGCCTCACATATAATCAAAAAAAAAAAAAAAAAGAAAGATGTGGCTACAGAGAGGGCTCAACAATTAAGAGCATTGTCTCCTCTTCCAGAGAACCTGGGCTCAATTACCAGTATTATATATGGTGGCCCATCTCCAGTTCCAGGGGATCTAATACTCTGTTCTGGAGTCTGTGGGCACAGCATACACATGCAAAACATTCTTACACAATCATTGAGAGAGGAGAGAGAGGGGTTGAGAGAGAGGGGAGGTAATCATACCTCCTGACGAGTTTGAAGACCTGAGCTTCATCACTCACACAAATAAATAAATGCAAAATATTTTTAAAAAATAAACTCTCCCATTGCCCTTTAAAAATTCCTAGAAAACAAGTTTTATAAGCAACAGTTATATTTACTATATCTAAAGTACAGTCATGAGCATATTCTCTAAATAGAAAAAGGCCTGTTAGTCTTAGAAATGGAAAAGACAAACCAAGGAAGGTTTGCAATTACATAATGAGGCAGCTCAGCCCAGCTCTTAGGTTGGAAATAAGACTCGAGAATAGGATACACCTGAAGACAGCCAGCCATTGCTTTTTGTTTTGGAGGCTGAAAGGATACACCTGAAGACAGCCAATGCTGTGTGATGGTGATCTGGTATTTTTTTTTTTTAATTTTTAAAAACTTTAACACTTTTTATAAAAATTTTTTTCTTTCCTTCCTTTCTTTCAGTTCGTTCTTTCCTTCCTTCGTTCTTTCTTTCTTCTCACCCTGGCCTAGCCTACCCTAGCCTACCCTAGCCTACCCTAGCTTACCCTAGCCTACCCTAGCCTACCCTAGCCTACCCTAGCCTACCCTAGCCTACCCTAGCCTACCCTAGCCTACCCTAGCCCTGCCTAACCATGTCTTTCACCAGGGTGGCCTCGAACTCAGAAACTGACTGCCTCTGCCTACAGAGTGCTCTCATAAAGAGCTTGAGCCACCCCTGAAGGTCGGGTTTTCTAAGCCTTACCTTGCTCTTGGTGTCTGTTCTCAGCTGTGAAACCCTAATTAACACAGGTAGGCAGTCCTGGGTCAGCCAGAACTACAGACTGAGGCCTTCTCTAAAAAGAAATAAAACAAAACAAAACAACAAATAGAAATAATAAAATACATAAATTAAACAACCACAGCATAGCTTTTCTCTCTCTAGGTGGTACTCAGAAATTCCAGCAGTTGGCCTGTGACACCTCAGCTCAGTATATGTGAGGCTGTGTTTATGTACATCATACACAGACCATAAGAGGGATTTAGATTCTCTAGAATCTGACACACTCTTCTGGAGTGTCTGTAGACAGCTACAGTGTACTTATATATAATAAATACATAAATAAATAAACATTTTTTTAAAGGATAAGAAAGAAAGAAAGACCAGGCAGGCCTGCCATCCTTATCTCTATCTGTCTGTCTGTCTGTCTGATCCCCTGGAACTGCAGATGGGCCACCATATAGTTGCTGGTAGTTGATCCCAGGTTCTCTGGAAGAGGAAACAATGATGTTAATTGTTGAGCCCTTTAAGTGGTCCCAACCATCTTTAAATTTTTAGAAGTATATGTGAGGCTGTGTTTATGTACATCATATGCAGACCATAAGAGGGATTTAGATTCTCCAGAATCTGACACCCTCTTCTGGAGTGTCTGAAGACAGCTACTGTGTACTTATATCTAATAAATACATAAATAAATAATTAAATAAACATTTTTTAAAAAGGATAAGAAAGAAAGAAAGACCAGGCAGGCCTGCCATCCTTATCTCTGTCTGTCTGTCTGTCTGTCTGATCCCTGAGAACTGGAGATGGGCCACTATATAGTTGCTGGTAGTTGATCCCAGGTACTCTGGAAGAGGAGACAATGCTGTTAATTGTTGAGCTTTTTCAGTGGCCCCACCCTTCTTTAAATTTTTGAAGTATATGTGAGGCTGTGTTTATGTACATCATATGCAGACCATAAGAGGGATTTAGATTCTGCAGAATGTGACACCCTCTACTGGAGTGTCAGAATACAGCTACAGTGTACTTATATCTAATAAATAAATAAATAAATAAATAAATAAATAAATAAATAAGTAAATATACATTTTTTAAAGGATGAGAAAGAAAGAAAGACCAGGCAGGCCTGCCATCCTTATCTCTGTCTGTCTATCTGTCTGTCTGATCCCCTGGAACTGGAGATGGGCCACCATATAGGTGCTGGTAGTTGATCCCAGGTTCTCTGGAAGAGGACTCAATGCTGTTAATTGTTGAGCCTTTTCAGTGGCCCCACCCATCTTTAAATTTTTAGAAGTATATGTGAGTCTGTGTTTATGTACATCATATGTAGACCATAAGAGGGATTTAGATATTCCTGAATTTGACACCCTCTTCTGGAGTGTCTGAAGACAGCTACTGTGTACTTATATATAATAAATACATAAATATATAAATAAATAAATAAATAAATAAAAAAATAAATAAATAAACTTTTTTAAAACAGGATAAGTAAGAAAGAAAGACCAGGCAGGCATGCCATCCTTATCTCTGTCTGTCTGTCTGACTGTCTGATCCCCTGGAACTGCAGATGGGCCACCATATAGTTGCTGGTAGTTGATCCCAGGTTCTCTGGAAGAGGAGACAATGATGTTAATTGTTGAGCCCTTTCAGTGGTCCCACCCATCTTTAAATTTTTAGAAGTATATGTGAGGCTGTGTTTAGGTACATCATGTGCAGACCATAAGAGGGATTTAGATTCTCCAGAATCTGAAACCCTCTTCTGGAGTGTCTGAAGACAGCTACTGTGTACTTATATCTAATAAATACATAAATAAATAATTAAATATACATTTTTTAAAAGGATAAGAAAGAAAGAAAGTAAGAAACGGCAGGCCTGCCATCCTTAGATCTGTCTGTTTGTCTGTCTGTCTGATCCCTGAGAACTGGAGATGGGCCACCATATAGTTGCTGGTAGTTGTTCCCTGGTTCTCTGGAAGAGGAGACAATGCTGTTAATTGTTGAGCTTTTTCAGTGGCCCCACCCTTCTTTAAATTTTTAGAAGTATATGTGAGGCTGTGTTTAAGTACATCATATGCAGACCATAAGAGGGATTTAGATTCTCCAGAATCTGACACCCTCTTCTGGAGTGTCTGAAGACAGCTACAGTGTACTTATATCTAATAAATACATAAATAAATAAATAAATAATTAAAATTTTTTTAAAAAGGATAAGAAAGAAAGAAGACCTGGCAGGCCTGCCATCCTTATCTCTGTCTGTCTGTCTGTCTGTCTGTCTGATCCTCTGATACTGGATATGGGCCACCATATAGTTGCTGGTAGTTGATCCCAGGTTCTATGGAAGAGGAGACAATGCTATTAATTGTTGAGACCTTTCAGTGGTCCCACCCATCTTTAAATTTTTAGAAGTATATGTGAGGCTCTGTTTATGTACATCATATGCAGACCATAAGAGGGATTTAGATTCTCCAGAATCTGACACCCTCTTCTGGAGTGTCTGAAGACAGCTACTGTGTATTTATATCTAATAAATACATAAATAAATAATTAAATAAACATTTTTTAAAAAGGATAAGAAAGAAAGAAAGACCAGGCAGGCGTGCCAACCTTATCTCTCTCTGTCTGTCTGTCTGTCTGATCCCTGAGAACTGGAGTTAGGCCACTATAGTTGCTGGTAGTTGATCCCAGGTACTCTGGAAGAGGAGACAATGCTGTTATTGGTTGAGCTTTTTCAGTGGCCCCACCCTTCTTTAAATTTTCGAAGTATATGTGAGGCTGTGTTTATGTACATCATATGCAGACCATAAGAGGGATTTAGATTCTGCAGAATGTGACACCCTCTACTGGAGTGTCAGAGGACAGCTACACTGTACTTATATCTAATAAATACATAAATAAATAAATAAATAAATAAATAAATAAATAAATAAGTAAATAAACATTTTTTTAAAGGATAAGAAAGAAAGAAAGACCAGGCTGGCCTGCCATCCTTATCTCTGTCTGTCTGTCTGTCTGTCTGATCCCCTGTAACTGGTGATGGGCCACCATATAGGTGCTGGTAGTTGATCCCAGGTTCTCTGGAAGAGGACCCAATGCTGTTAATTGTTGAGCCTTTTCAGTGGCCCCACCCATCTTTAAATATTTAGAGGTATATGTGAGGCTGTGTTTATGTACATCATAAGCAGACCATAAGAGAGATTTAGATTCTCCAGAATCTGACACCCTCTTCTGGAGTGTCTGAAGACAGCTACAGTCTCCTTATATGTAGTAAAGAAATAGATAAATAAAGAAATAAATAAATAAACATTTTTTTAAAAAGGATAAGAAAGAAAGAAAGACCAGGCAGGCCTTCCATCTATATCTATGTCTGTCTGTCTGTCTGTCTATCTGATCCCCGGGAACTGGAGATGGGCCACCATATAGTTGCTGGTAGTTGATCCAAGGTTCTCTGGAAGAGGAGACAATGCTTTTAATTGTTGAGCCCTTTCAGTGGCCCCACACTTCTTTAAATTTTTAGAAGTATACCTGAGGCTGTGTTTATGTACATCATATGCAGATTATAAGAGGATTTAGATTCTCCAGAATCTGACACCCTCTACTGGAGTGTCTAAAGACAGCTACAGTGTACTGATGTCTAATAAATACATAAATAAATAAATAATTAAACATTTTTTTAAAAGGATAAGAAAGAAAGAAAGACCAGGCAGGCCTGCCATTCTTATCTCTGTCTGTCTCTCTGTCTGTCTGACATCTGTCTGATACCCTGGAACTCGAGATGGGCCACCATATAGTTGCTGGTATTTCATCCCAGGTTCTCTGGAGAGGAGACAATGCTGTTAATTGTTGAGCCCTTCCAGTGATCCCACCCATCTTTAATTTTTTAGAAGTATATGTGAGGCTGTGTTTATATACATCATATGCAGACCATAAGAGGGATTTAGATTCTCCAGAATCCTACACCCTCTTCTGGAGTATCTGAAGACAGCTACAGTATACTTATATGTAATAAATACCTGAATAATTAAATAAATAAACATTTTTTTAAAAGGATAAGAAAAAAAGAAAGACCAGGCAGGCCTGCCATCCTTATCTCTGTCTGTCTGTCTGTCTGTCTGTCTGATCTCCTGTAACTGGAGATCGGCCACCATATAGTTGGTGGTAGTTGAACCCAGGTTCTCTGGAAGAGGAGACAATGCTGTTAATTGTTGAGCCCTTTCAGTGGCCCCACTCATCTTTAAATTTTTAGAAGAGTATCTGAGGCTGTGTTTATGTACATGATATGCAGATCATAAAAGGGATTTAGATTCTCCAGAAACTGACACCCTCTTCTGAAGTGACTGAAGACAGCTAATGTGTACTTATATCTAATAAACACATAAATAAATAAATATATAAATAAATAAATAAATAAATAAACAAACATTTTTTAAAAAGGATAAGAAAGAAAGAAAGACCTGGCAGGCCTGTCATCCTTATCTCTATATGTCTATCTATCTCTCTGTCTGATTCCCTGGAACTGGAGATGGGCCACCATATAGTTGCTGGTAGGTGATCCCAGGTTCTCTGGAAGAGGAGACAATGCTGGTAATTGTTGAGCCCTTTCAGTGGCCCCACCCATCCTTAAATTTTTAGAAGTGTATGTGAGGCTGTGTTTATGTACATCATATGCAGACCTTAAGAGGGATTTAGATTCTCCAGAATCTGACACCCTCTTCTGGAGTGTCTGAAGACAGCTACAGTGTATTTATATCTAATAAATAAATAAATAAATAAATAAATAAATAAAGAAATAAATAAATAAAAATTTTTTAAAATGGATAAGAAATAAAGAAAGACCAGGCAGGCCTTCCATCCATATCTCTGTCTGTATGTCTGTCTGTCTGATCCCCTGGAACTTGAGATGGTCCATCATATACTTGCTGGTAGTTGATACCAGGATCTCTGGAAGAGGAGACAATGCTGTTATTTGTTGAGCCCTTTAAGTGGCTCAACCCATCTTTAAATTTTTAGAAGTGTATGTGAGGCTGTGTTTATATACATTATATGCAGACCATAAGAGGGATTTAGATTCTCCAAAATTTGACAACCTCTTCTGGAGTGTCTGAAGACAGCTACAGTGTACTTATATCTAATAAATATATACATAAATAAAAAAATAAACATTTTTTAAAAAGGATAAGAAAGAAAGAAAGACCAGGCAGGCCTGCCATCCTTATCTCTGTCTGTCTGTCTCTCTGTCTGTCTGATCCCCTGGAACTGGAGATGGGCCACCATATAGGTGCTGGTAGTTGATCCCAGGTTCTCTGGAAGAGCAGACAATGCTGTTAATTTTGAGCCCTTTCAGTGGCCCCACCCATCTTTAAATTTTTAAAAGTATATTTGAGTCTCTGTTCATGTACATCATATGCAGACCATAAGAGGGATTTAGATTCTCCAGAATCTGAAACCCTCTACTGGAGTATCTGAAGACAGCTACAGTGTACTTATATCGAATAAATACATAAATAAATAAATAAATAAATAAATAAATAAATAAATAAACATTTTTTAAAAAAAATAAGAAAGAAACAAAGACCTGGCAGGCCTGCCATCCTTATCTCTGTCTGTCTGTTTGTCTGTTTGTCTGATCCTCTGATACTGGATATGGGCCACCATATAGTTGCTGGTAGGTGATCCCAGGTTCTCTGGAAGAGAAGACAATGCTGTTAATTGTTGAGACCTTTCAGTGGTCCCACACATCTTTAAATATTTAGAAGTGTATGTGAGGCTGTGTTTATGTACATCATATGCAGACCATAAGAGGGATTTAGATTCTCCAGAATCTGACACCCTCTTCTGGAGTGTCTGAAGACAGCTACAGTGTACTGATATCTAATAAATAAATAAATAGATAAATAAATAAATAAATAAATAAACATTTTTTTAAAAGAATAAGAAAGAAAGAAAGACCAGGCAGGCCTTCCATCCATATCTCTGTCTGTATGTCTGTCTGTCTATCTGATCCCCGGGAACTGGAGATGGGCCACCATATAGATGCTGGTAGTTGATCCAAGGTTCTCTGGAAGAGGAGACAATGCTGTTAATTGTTGAGCCATTTCAGTGGCACCCACACTTCTTTAAATTTTTAGAAGTATACTTGAGGCTGTGTTTATGTACATCATATGCAGATTATAAGAGGATTTAGATTCTCCAGAATCAGACACCCTCTACTGGAGTGTCTGAAGACAGCTACAGTGTACTTATATCTAATAAATACATAAATAAATAAATAAATAAATAAATAAATAAATAAATAAATAAACATTTTTTTAAAAAGATAAGAAAGAAAGAAAGACCAGGCAGGCCTGCCATCAGTATCTCTGTCTGTCTGTCTGTCTGTCTATCTGATCCCCGGGAACTGGAGATGGGCCACCATATAGTTCCTCTTAGTTGATCCCAGGTTCTCTGGAAGAGGAGACAATGCTGTTAATGTTGAGCCCTTTCAGTGGCCCTACACATCTTTAAATTTTTAGAAGTGTATGTGAGGCTGTGTTTATGTACATCATATGCACACCAGAAGAGGGATTTAGATTCATCAGAAAATGACACCCTCTTCTGGAGTGTCTGAAGACAGCTACAGTGTACTTATATCTAATAAATAAATAAATAAATAAATAAATAAATAAATAAATAAATAAACAAATAAACATTATTTAAACAGGATAAGAAAGAAAGAAAGACCAGGCAGGCCTTCCATCCATATCTCTATCTGTCTGTCTGTCCGTCTGTCTGTCTATCTGATCTCCGGGAACTGGAGATGGGCCACCATATAGTTGCTAGTAGTTGTTCCCAGGTTCTCTGGAAGAGGAGACAATGCTGTTAATTTTTCAGCCCTTTCAGTGGCCCCACCCATCCTTAAATTTTTAGAAGTGTATGTGAAGCTGTGTTTATGTACATCATATGCAGACTTTAAGAGGGATTTAGATTTTCCAGAATCTGACACCCTCTTCTGGAGTGTCTGAAGACAGCTAGAGTGTATTTATATGTAATAAATATATACATAAATAAATAAATAAATAAATAAATAAATAAATAAATAAACATTTTTTAAAAAGGATAAGAAAGAAAGAAAGACCAGGCAGGCCTGCCATCCTTATCTCTGTCTGTCTGTCTCTCTGTCTGTCTGATCCCCTGGAACTGGAGATAGGCCACCATATAGGTGCTGGTAGTTGATCCCAGGTTCTCTGAAAGAGGAGACAATACTGTTAATTGTTGAGCCCTTTCAGTGGCCCCACCCATCTTTAAATTTTTAGAAGTATATGTGAGTCTCTGTTTATGTACATCATATGCAGACCACAAGAGGGATTTAGATTCTCCAGTATCTGACACCCTCTTCTGGAGTGTCTGCAGACAGCTACAGTGTACTTATATCAAATAAATAAATAAATAAATAAATAAATAAATAAATAAATAAATAAATAAATAAGTAAATAAACATTTTTTAAAAAGGATAAGAAAGAAAGAAAGACCAGGCAGGCCTGCCATCCTTATCTCTGTCTGTCTGTCTGTCTGTCTGATCCCCTGTAACTGGAGATGGGCCACCATATAGGTGCTGGTAGTTGATCCCAGGTTCTCTGGAAGAGGACCCAATGCTGTTAATTGTTGAGCCTTTTCAGTGGCCCCACCCATCTTTAAATATTTAGAGGTATATGTGAGGCTGTGTTTATGTACATCATAAGCAGACCATAAGAGAGATTTAGATTCTCCAGAATCTGACACCCTCTTCTGGAGTGTCTGAAGACAGCTACAGTCTACTTATATGTAGTAAACAAATAGATAAATAAATAAATAAATAAATAAACATTTTTTTAAAAAGGATAAGAAAGAAAGAAAGACCAGGCAGGCCTGCCATCCTTATCTCTGTCTGTCTGTCTGTCTATCTATATGATCCTTTGGAACTGGAGATAGGCCACCATATAGTTGCTGGTAGTTGATCCCAGGTTCTCTGGAAGAGGAGACAATGCTGTTAATTGTTGAGCCCTTTCAGTGGCCCCACCCATCTTTAAATTTTTAGAAGGGTATGTGAGGCTGTGTTTATGTACATCATATGCAGACCATAAGAGGGATTTAGATTCTCCAGAATCTGACACCCTCTTCTGTATTTTCTGAAGACAGCTACAGTGTACTTATATCTAATAAATACATACATAAATAAATAAATAAATAAATAAATAAATAAATAAATAAATAAATATTTTTTAAAAAGGATAAGACAGAAAGAAAGACCAGGCAAGCCTGCCACCCTTATCTCTGTCTGTCTGTCTGTCTGTGTGATACCCTAGAACTGGAGATGGGCCACCATATAGTTGCTGGTAGTTTATCCAAGGTTCTCTGGAAGAGGAGACAATGCTGTTAATTGTTGAGCCCTTTCTGTGGCCCCACCCATCTTTAAAATTTTAGAAGTATATGTGAGGCTGTGTTTATGTACATCATATGCAGACCATAAGAGGGATTTAGATTCTCCAGAATCTGACACCCTCTTCTGGAGTGTCTGAAGACAGCTACAGTTTACTTATAACTAATAAATACATAAATAAATAAATAAATAAATAAATAAATAAATAAACAAACATTTTTTAAAAAGGATAAGAAAGTAAGAAAGACCGGGCAGGCCTGCCACCCTTATCTCTGTCTGTCTGTCTGTCTGTCTGTCTGATACCCTGGAACTGTAGATGGGCCACCATAGTGTTGCTGGTAGTTGATCCCAGGTTCTCTGGAAGAGGATACAATGCTGTTAATTGTTGAGCCCTTTCAGTGGCGCCACCCATCTTTAAATATTTAGAAGTATATGTGAGGCTGTGTTTATGTACATCTTATGCAGACCATAAATGTGATTTAGATTCTCCAGAATCTGACACCCTCTTCTGGAGTGTCTGAAGACAGCTACAGTGTACTTATATCAAATAAATAAATAAATAAATAAATAAATAAATAAATAAATAAATAAACATTTTTTAAACAGGATAAGAAAGAAAGAAAAACCAGGCAGGCCTGCCATCCTTATCTCTGTCTGTCTTTCTGTCTGTCTACAGTCTGTCTGATCCCCTTGGACTCGAGATGGGCCACCATATAGTTGCTGGTAGTTGATCCCAGGTTCTCTGGAAGAGGAGACAATGCTGTTAATTTTTGAGCCCTTTCAGTGGCCCCACCCATCTTTAAATTTTTAGAAGTATATGTGAGGCTGTGTTCATGTACATCATATGCAGACCATAAGAGGGATATAGATTCTCCAGAATCTGACACCCTCTTCTGGAGAGTCTGAAGACAGCTACAGTGTACTTATATCTGATAAATAAATAAATAAATAAATAAATAAATAAATAAACAAATAAACAAATAAATAAACATTTTTTAAAAGGATAAGAAAGAAAGAAAAATCAGGCAGGCCTGCCATCCTTATCTCTGTCTGTCTGTCTGTCTGTCTTATCCCCTGGAACTTGAGATGGGCCACCATATAGTTGCTGGTAGTTGATCCCAAGTTCTCTGGAAGAAGAAACAATGCTGTTAATTGTTGAGCCCTTTCAGTGGGCCCACCCATCTTTAAATTTTTAGAAGTATATGTGATGCTGTGTTTATGTACATCATATGAAGACCATAAGAGGGATTTAGATTCTCCAGAAGATGAGACCCTCTTCTAGAGTGTCTGAAGACAGCTACAGTGTTCTTATTTCTAATAAATACATACATACATAAATAAATAAATAAATAAATAAATAAATAAATAAATAAACATTTTTTTAAAGTATAAGAAAGAAAGAAAGACCAGGCAGGCCTCCATCCTTATCTCTGTCTCTCTGTCTGTCTGTCTGATACCCTGGAACTGGAGATGGGCCACCATATAGTTGCTGGTAGTTTATCCAATGTTATCTGGAAGAGGAGACAATGCTGTTAATTGTTGAGCCCTCTCAGTGGCCCCACCCATCTTTAAATATTTAGAGGTAAATGTGAGGCTGTATTTATGTTCATCATATGCAGACCATAAGAGTGATTTAAATTCTCCAGAATCTGACACCCTCTTCTGGAGTGTCTGAAGACAGCTACAGTGTACTTATATCTAATAAATACATAAATATATAAATAAATAAATAAATAAATAAACATTTTTTAAACAAGATAAGTAAGAAAGAAAGACCAGGCAGGCCTGCCATCCTTATCTCTGTCTGTCTGTCTGTCTGTCTGATCCCTGGAACTGCAGATGGGCCACCATATAGTTGCTGGTAGTTGTTCCCAGGTTCTCTGGAAGAGGAGACAACGCTGTTAATTGTTGAGCCCATTCTTTGGCCCCACCCATCTTTAAATTTTTAGAAGTATACTTGAGTCTGTGTTTATGTACATCATATGCAGACCATAAGAGGTATTTAGATTCTCCTGAATCTCACACCCTCTTCTGGAGTGTCTGAAGACAGCTACAGTGTACTTATATCTAATAAATAAATAAATAAATAAATAAATAAATAAATAAATAAATTAATTAATTAATAAGTAAACATTTTTTCAAATGGATAAGAAAGAAAGAAAGACCAGGCAGGCCTGCCATCCTCATTTCTGTCTGTCTGTCTGTCTCTCTATATGATCCTTTGGAACTGAAGATAGGTCACCATATAGTTGCTGGTAGTTGATCCCAGGTTCTCTGGAAGAGGAGACAATGCTGTTAATTGTTGAGCCCTTTCAGTGGCCCCACCCATCTTTAAATTTTTAGAAGTATATCTGAGGCTGTGTTTATGTACATCATATGCAGACCATAAGATGGTTTTAGATTCTTCAGAATCTGACACCCTCTTCTGGAGTGTCTGTAGATATCTACAGAGTACTTATATATAATAAATACATAAATAAATAAACATTTTTTAAAAAGGACAAGAAAGAAAGAAAGACCTGGCAGGCCTTCCATCCTTATCTCCGTCTGTCTGCCTGTCTGCTTGTCTGATCCTCTGGTACTGGATATGGGCCACCATATAGTTGCTGGTAGTTTATCCAAGGTTCTCTGGAAGAGGAGACAATGCTGTAAATTATTGAGCCCTTCCAGTGGCCCCACCCTTCATTAAATTTTTATAAGTATATCTGAGGCTGTGTTTATGTACATCATATTCAGACCATAAGAGTGATTTAGATTCTCCAGAAACTGACACCCTCTTCTGGAGTGTCTGAAGACAGCTACAGTGTACGTAAATATAATAAATACATGAATAAATAAATAAATAAACATTTTTTAAAAAGGATAAGAAAGAAAGAAACACCAGGAAGTCCTGCCATCCTTATCTCTGTCTGTCTGTCTGTCTATCTATATGATCCTTTGGAACTGGAGATAGGCCACCATATAGTTGCTGGTAGTTGATCCCAGGTTCTCTGGAAGAGGAGACAATGCTGTTAATTGTTGAGCCCTTTCAGTGGCCCCACCCATCTTTAAATTTTTAGAAGGGTATGTGAGGCTGTGTTTATGTACATCATATGCAGACCATAAGAGGGATTTAGATTCTCCAGAATCTGACACCCTCTTCTGTATTTTCTGAAGACAGCTACAGTGTACTTATATCTAATAAATACATAAATAAATAAATAAATAAATAAATAAATAAATAAATAAATATTTTTTAAAAAGGATAAGACAGAAAGAAAGACCAGGCAAGCCTGCCACCCTTATCTCTGTCTGTCTGTCTGTCTGTGTGATACCCTAGAACTGGAGATGGGCCACCATATAGTTGCTGGTAGTTTATCCAAGGTTCTCTGGAAGAGGAGACAATGCTGTTAATTGTTGAGCCCTTTCTGTGGCCCCACCCATCTTTAAAATTTTAGAAGTATATGTGAGGCTGTGTTTATGTACATCATATGCAGACCATAAGAGGGATTTAGATTCTCCAGAATCTGACACCCTCTTCTGGAGTGTCTGAAGACAGCTACAGTTTACTTATAACTAATAAATACATAAATAAATAAATAAATAAATAAATAAATAAATAAATAAACAAACATTTTTTAAAAAGGATAAGAAAGTAAGAAAGACCGGGCAGGCCTGCCACCCTTATCTCTGTCTGTCTGTCTGTCTGTCTGTCTGATACCCTGGAACTGTAGATGGGCCACCATAGTGTTGCTGGTAGTTGATCCCAGGTTCTCTGGAAGAGGATACAATGCTGTTAATTGTTGAGCCCTTTCAGTGGCGCCACCCATCTTTAAATATTTAGAAGTATATGTGAGGCTGTGTTTATGTACATCTTATGCAGACCATAAATGTGATTTAGATTCTCCAGAATCTGACACCCTCTTCTGGAGTGTCTGAAGACAGCTACAGTGTACTTATATCAAATAAATAAATAAATAAATAAATAAATAAATAAATAAATAAATAAACATTTTTTAAACAGGATAAGAAAGAAAGAAAAACCAGGCAGGCCTGCCATCCTTATCTCTGTCTGTCTTTCTGTCTGTCTACAGTCTGTCTGATCCCCTTGGACTCGAGATGGGCCACCATATAGTTGCTGGTAGTTGATCCCAGGTTCTCTGGAAGAGGAGACAATGCTGTTAATTTTTGAGCCCTTTCAGTGGCCCCACCCATCTTTAAATTTTTAGAAGTATATGTGAGGCTGTGTTCATGTACATCATATGCAGACCATAAGAGGGATATAGATTCTCCAGAATCTGACACCCTCTTCTGGAGAGTCTGAAGACAGCTACAGTGTACTTATATCTGATAAATAAATAAATAAATAAATAAATAAATAAACAAATAAACAAATAAATAAACATTTTTTAAAAGGATAAGAAAGAAAGAAAAATCAGGCAGGCCTGCCATCCTTATCTCTGTCTGTCTGTCTGTCTGTCTTATCCCCTGGAACTTGAGATGGGCCACCATATAGTTGCTGGTAGTTGATCCCAAGTTCTCTGGAAGAAGAAACAATGCTGTTAATTGTTGAGCCCTTTCAGTGGGCCCACCCATCTTTAAATTTTTAGAAGTATATGTGATGCTGTGTTTATGTACATCATATGAAGACCATAAGAGGGATTTAGATTCTCCAGAAGATGAGACCCTCTTCTAGAGTGTCTGAATACAGCTACAGTGTTCTTATTTCTAATAAATACATACATACATAAATAAATAAATAAATAAATAAATAAATAAATAAATAAACATTTTTTTAAAGTATAAGAAAGAAAGAAAGACCAGGCAGGCCTCCATCCTTATCTCTGTCTCTCTGTCTGTCTGTCTGATACCCTGGAACTGGAGATGGGCCACCATATAGTTGCTGGTAGTTTATCCAATGTTATCTGGAAGAGGAGACAATGCTGTTAATTGTTGAGCCCTCTCAGTGGCCCCACCCATCTTTAAATATTTAGAGGTAAATGTGAGGCTGTATTTATGTTCATCATATGCAGACCATAAGAGTGATTTAAATTCTCCAGAATCTGACACCCTCTTCTGGAGTGTCTGAAGACAGCTACAGTGTACTTATATCTAATAAATACATAAATAAATAAATAAATAAATAAATAAATAAACATTTTTTAAACAAGATAAGTAAGAAAGAAAGACCAGGCAGGCCTGCCATCCTTATCTCTGTCTGTCTGTCTGTCTGTCTGATCCCTGGAACTGCAGATGGGCCACCATATAGTTGCTGGTAGTTGTTCCCAGGTTCTCTGGAAGAGGAGACAACGCTGTTAATTGTTGAGCCCATTCTTTGGCCCCACCCATCTTTAAATTTTTAGAAGTATACTTGAGTCTGTGTTTATGTACATCATATGCAGACCATAAGAGGTATTTAGATTCTCCTGAATCTCACACCCTCTTCTGGAGTGTCTGAAGACAGCTACAGTGTACTTATATCTAATAAATAAATAAATAAATAAATAAATAAATAAATAAATTAATTAATTAATTAATTAATAAGTAAACATTTTTTCAAATGGATAAGAAAGAAAGAAAGACCAGGCAGGCCTGCCATCCTCATTTCTGTCTGTCTGTCTGTCTCTCTATATGATCCTTTGGAACTGAAGATAGGTCACCATATAGTTGCTGGTAGTTGATCCCAGGTTCTCTGGAAGAGGAGACAATGCTGTTAATTGTTGAGCCCTTTCAGTGGCCCCACCCATCTTTAAATTTTTAGAAGTATATCTGAGGCTGTGTTTATGTACATCATATGCAGACCATAAGATGGTTTTAGATTCTTCAGAATCTGACACCCTCTTCTGGAGTGTCTGTAGATATCTACAGAGTACTTATATATAATAAATACATAAATAAATAAACATTTTTTAAAAAGGACAAGAAAGAAAGAAAGACCTGGCAGGCCTTCCATCCTTATCTCCGTCTGTCTGCCTGTCTGCTTGTCTGATCCTCTGGTACTGGATATGGGCCACCATATAGTTGCTGGTAGTTTATCCAAGGTTCTCTGGAAGAGGAGACAATGCTGTAAATTATTGAGCCCTTCCAGTGGCCCCACCCTTCATTAAATTTTTATAAGTATATCTGAGGCTGTGTTTATGTACATCATATTCAGACCATAAGAGTGATTTAGATTCTCCAGAAACTGACACCCTCTTCTGGAGTGTCTGAAGACAGCTACAGTGTACGTAAATATAATAAATACATGAATAAATAAATAAATAAACATTTTTTAAAAAGGATAAGAAAGAAAGAAACACCAGGAAGTCCTGCCATCCTTATCTCTGTCTGTCTGTCTGTCTATCTATATGATCCTTTGGAACTGGAGATAGGCCACCATATAGTTGCTGGTAGTTGATCCCAGGTTCTCTGGAAGAGGAGACAATGCTGTTAATTGTTGAGCCCTTTCAGTGGCCCCACCCATCTTTAAATTTTTAGAAGGGTATGTGAGGCTGTGTTTATGTACATCATATGCAGACCATAAGAGGGATTTAGATTCTCCAGAATCTGACACCCTCTTCTGTATTTTCTGAAGACAGCTACAGTGTACTTATATCTAATAAATACATAAATACATAAATAAATAAATAAATAAATAAATAAATAAATAAATAAACTTTTTTTAAAAAGGATAAGACAGAAAGAAAGACCAGGAAAGCCTGCCACCCTTATCTCTGTCTGTCTGTCTGTCTGTGTGATACCCTAGAACTGGAGATGGGCCACCATATAGTTGCTGGTAGTTCATCCAAGGTTCTCTGGAAGAGGAGACAATGCTGTTAATTGTTGAGCCCTTTCTGTGACCCCACCCATCTTTAAAATTTTAGAAGTATATGTGAGGCTGTGTTTATGTACATCATATGCAGACCATAAGAGGGATTTAGATTCTCCAGAATCTGACACCCTCTTCTGGAGTGTCTGAAGACAGCTACAGTTTACTTATATCTAATAAATAAATAAATAAATAAATAAATAAATAAATAAATAAATAAATGAATAAATGAATAAATAAATAAATAAATAAATAAATAAATAAATAAATAAACATTTTTTAAAAAGGATAAGAAAGTAAGAAAGACCGGGCAGGCCTGCCACCCTTATCTCTGTCTGTCTGTCTGTCTGTCTGTCTGATACCCTGGAACTGTAGATGGGCCACCATAGTGTTGCTGGTAGTTGATCCCAGGTTCTCTGGAAGAGGATACAATGCTGTTAATTGTTGAGCCCTTTCAGTGGCGCCACCCATCTTTAAATATTTAGAAGTATATGTGAGGCTGTGTTTATGTACATCTTATGCAGACCATAAATGTGATTTAGATTCTCCAGAATCTGACACCCTCTTCTGGAGTGTCTGAAGACAGCTACAGTGTACTTATATCAAATAAATAAATAAATAAATAAATAAATAAATAAATAAATAAATAAACATTTTTTAAACAGGATAATAAATAAGGAGAGACCAGGCAGGCCTGCCATCCTTATCTCTGTCTGTCTTTCTGTCTGTCTACAGTCTGTCTGATCCCCTTGGACTCGAAATGGGCCACCATATAGTTGCTGGTAGTTGATCCCAGGTTCTCTGGAAGAGGAGACAATGCTGTTAATTTTTGAGCCCTTTCAGTGGCCCCACCCATCTTTAAATTTTTAGAAGTATATGTGAGGCTGTGTTCATGTACATCATATGCAGACCATAAGAGGGATATAGATTCTCCAGAATCTGACACCCTCTTCTGGAGAGTCTGAAGACAGCTACAGTGTACTTATATCTGATAAATAAATAAATAAATAAATAAATAAATAAATAAATAAACAAATAAACAAATAAATAAACATTTTTTTAAAAGGATAAGAAAGAAAGAAAAATCAGGCAGGCCTGCCATCCTTATCTATGTCTGTCTGTCTGTCTGTCTGTCTTATCCCCTGGAACTTGAGATGGGCCACCATATAGTTGCTGGTAGTTGATCCCACGTTCTCTGGAAGAAGAGACAATGCTGTTAATTGTTGAGCCCTTTCAGTGGGCCCACCCATCTTTAAATTTTTAGAAGTATATGTGAGGCTGTGTTTATGTACATCATATGAAGACCATAAGAGGGATTTAGATTCTCCAGAAGATGAGACCCTCTTCTAGAGTGTCTGAAGACAGCTACAGTGTACTTATTTCTAATAAATAAATAAATAAATAAATAAATAAATAAATAAATAAATAAACATTTTTTTAAAGTATAAGAAAGAAAGAAAGACCAGGCAGGCCTCCATCCTTATCTCTGTCTCTCTGTCTGTCTGTCTGATACCCTGGAACTGGAGATGGGCCACCATATAGTTGCTGGTAGTTTATCCAATGTTCTCTGGAAGAGGAGACAATGCTGTTAATTGTTGAGACCTCTCAGTGGCCCCACCCATCTTTAAATTTTTAGAGGTAAATGTGAGGCTGTATTTATGTACATCATATGCAGACCATAAGAGTAATTTAAATTCTCCAGAATCTGAAACCCTCTTCTGGAGTGTCTGAAGACAGCTACAGTGTACTTATATCTAATAAATACATAAATAAATAAATAAATAAATAAATAAATAAATAAATAAATAAATAAATAAATAAACATTTTTTAAACAGGATAAGTAAGAAAGAAAGACCAGGCAGGCCTGCCATCCTTATCTCTGTCTGTCTGTCTGTCTGTCTGAACCCTGGAACTGCATATGGGCCACCATAAAGTTGCTGGTAGTTGATCCCAGGTTCTCTGGAAGAGGAGACAACACTGTTAATTGTTGAGCCCATTCTTTGGCCCCACCCATCTTTAAATTTTTAGAAGTATACTTGAGTCTGTGTTTATGTACATCATATGCAGACCATAAGAGGTATTTAGATTCTCCAGAATCTCACACCCTTTTCTGGAGTGTCTGAAGACAGCTACAGTGTACTTATATCTAATAAATTAATTAATTAATTAATTAATTAATTAATTAATTAATAAGTAAACATTTTTTCAAATGGATAAGAAAGAAAGAAAGACCAGGCAGGCCTGCCATCCTCATTTCTGTCTGTCTGTCTGTCTCTCTATATAATCCTTTGGAACTGAAGATAGATCACCATATAGTTGCTGGTAGTTGATCCCAGGTTCTCTGGAAGAGGAGACAATGCTGTTAATTTTTGAGCCCTTTCAGTGGCCCCACCCATCTTTAAATTTTTAGAAGTATATCTGAGGCTGTGTTTATGTACATCATATGCAGACCATGTACGTAAATATAATAAATACATGAATAAATAAATAAATAAACATTTTTTAAAAAGGATAAGAAAGAAAGAAAACCAGGAAGTCCTGCCATCCTTATCTCTGTCTGTCTGTCTGTCTATCTATATGATCCTTTGGAACTGGAGATAGGCCACCATATTGTTGCTGGTAGTTGATCCCAGGTTCTCTGGAAGAGGAGACAATGCTGTTAATTGTTGAGCCCTTTCAGTGGCCCCACCCATCTTTAAATTTTTAGAAGGGTATGTGAGGCTGTGTTTATGTACATCATATGCAGACCATAAGAGGGATTTAGATTCTCCAGAATCTGACACCCTCTTCTGTATTTTCTGAAGACAGCTACAGTGTACTTATATCTAATAAATACATAAATAAATAAATAAATAAATAAATAAATAAATAAATAAACATTTTTTAAAAAGGATAAGACAGAAAGAAAGACCAGGCAAGCCTGCCACCCTTATCTCTGTCTGTCTGTCTGTCTGTGTGATACCCTAGAACTGGAGATGGGCCACCATATAGTTGCTGGTAGTTTATCCAAGGTTCTCTGGAAGAGGAGACAATGCTGTTAATTGTTGAGCCCTTTCTGTGGCTCCACCCATCTTTAAAATTTTAGAAGTATATGTGAGGCTGTGTTTATGTACATCATATGCAGACCATAAGAGGGATTTAGATTCTCCAGAATCTGACACCATCTTCTGGAGTGTCTGAAGACAGCTACAGTGTAGTTATATTAAATAAATAAATAAATAAATAAATAAATAAATAAATAAATAAACATTTTTTAAACAGGATAAGAAAGAAAGAAAGACCAGGCAGGCCTGCCATCCTTATCTCTGTCTGTCTTTCTGTCTGTCTACAGTCTGTCTGATCCCCTTGGACTCGAGATGGGCCACCATATAGTTGCTGGTAGTTGATCCCAGGTTCTCTGGAAGAGGAGACAATGCTGTTAATTTTTGAGCCCTTTCAGTGGCCCCACCCATCTTTAAATTTTTAGAAGTATATGTGAGGCTGTGTTCATGTACATCATATGCAGACCATAAGAGGGATATAGATTCTCCAGAATCTGACACCCTCTTCTGGAGAGTCTGAAGACAGCTACAGTGTACTTGTATCTGATAAATAAATAAATAAATAAATAAATAAATAAACAAATAAACAAATAAATAAACATTTTTTTATAAGGATAAGAAAGAAAGAAAAATCAGGCAGGCCTGCCATCCTTATCTCTGTCTGTCTGTCTGTCTGTCTTATCCCCTGGAACTTGAGATGGGCCACCATATAGTTGCTGGTAGTTGATCCCAGGTTCTCTGGAAGAAGAGACAATGCTGTTAATTGTTGAGCCCTTTCAGTGGGCCCACCCATCTTTAAATTTTTAGAAGTATATGTGAGGCTGTGTTTATGTACATCATATGAAGACCATAAGAGGGATATAGATTCTCCAGAAGATGAGACCTTCTTCTAGAGTGTCTGAAGACAGCTACAGTGTACTTATATCTAATAAATACATAAATAAAAATAAATAAATAAATAAATAAATAAACATTTTTTCAACAGTATAATAAAGAAAGAAAGACCAGGCACGCCTGCCATCCTTAACTCTGTCTGTCTGTCTGTCTGTCTGATCCCCTGGAACTGGAGATGGGCCACCATATAGTTGCTGGTAGTTCATCCCAGGTTCTCTGGAAGAGGAGACAATGCTGTTAATTGTTGAGCCCTTTCTTTATTGATTCCACCCATCTTTAAATTTTTAGAAGTATATGTGAGGCTGTGTTTATGTACATCATATGCAGACCATAAGAGGGATTTAGATTCTCCAGAATCTGACACCCTCTTCTGGAGTGTCTGAAGACAGCTACAGTGTACTTATATCTAAAAAATACATGAATAAATAAATAAACATTTTTTAAAAAGGATAAGAAAGAAAGAAAAACCAGGCAGGCCTGCCATCCTTATCTCTGTCTTTCTGTCTGTCTGTTTATCTGTCTGATCCCCTGAAACTGGAGATGGGCCAACATATAGTTTCTGGTAGTTGATCCCAGGTTCTCTGGAAGAGGAGACAATGCTGTTAATTGTTGGTTCCTTTCAGTGGCCCCACCCATCTTTAAATTTTTAGAAGAATATGTGAGGCTGTGTTTATGTACATCATATGCAGAACATAAATGGGATTTACTTTCTGCAGAATCAAACACCCTCTTCTGGAGTGTCTGAAGATAGCTATAGTGTACTTATATCTAATAAATACATAAATAAATAAATAAACCTTTTTTAAAATGATAAGAAAGAAAGAAAGACCAGGCAGGCCTGCCATCCTTATCTCTGTCTGTCTGTCTGTGTGTCTGTCTGATCCCCTGGAACTGGAGATGGGCCACCATATAATTACTGGTTATTGATCACAGGTTCTCTGGAAGAGGAGACAATGCTGTTAATTGTTGATCCCTTTTAGTGGCCCCACCCATCTTTAAATTTTTAGAAGTATATGTGAGGCTGTGTTTATGTACATCATATGCAGACCATAAGAGGGATTTAGATTTTCCAGAATCTGACAACCTCTTCTGGAGTGTCTGAAGACAAGTATTGTGTACTTATATCTAATAAATACATTAAAAATAAATAAATAAATAAATAAATAAATAAATAAAAATAAATAAATAAACATTTTTTTTAAACGGAGAAGAAAGAAAGAAAGACCATGCAGGCCTGCCATCCTTATCACTTTCTGTCTGTCTGTCTGTCTGTCTGATCCCCTGTAACTGGAGATGGGACACCATATAGTTGCTGGTAGTTGATCCCAGGTTCTCTGGATAAGGAGACAATGCTGTTAATTGTTGAGCCCTTTAGTGGCCCCACCCATCTTTAAATTTTAGAAGTATATGTGAGGCTATGTTTATGTACATCAAATGCAGACCATAAGAGGGATTTAGATTCTCCAGCATATGACACCCTCTTCTGGAGTGTCTGAAGACAGCTACAGTGTACTTATGTCTAATAAATACATAAATAAACAAATAAACATTTTTAAATAAGGATAATAAAGAAAGAAAATCCAGGCAGGCCTTCCATCCTTATATCTGTCTGTCTGTCTGTCTGTCTGATTCCCTGGAACTGGAGATGGGCCACCATATAGTTGCTGGTAGTTGATCCAGGTTCTCTGGAAGAGGAGACAATGCTGTTAATTGTTGAGCCCTTTCAGTGGCCCCACACGTCTTTAAATATTTAGAAATATATGTGAGGCTGTGTTATGTACATCATATGCAGACCATAAGAGGTATTTAGATTCTCCAGAATCTGATACCCTCTTCTGGAGTGTCTGAAGACAGCTACAGTGTACTTATATCTAATAAATAAATAAATAAATAAATAAATAAATAAATAAATAAATAAACATTTTTTAAAAAGGATAAGAAAAAAAGAAAGACTAGCAGGCCTGCCATCCTTATCTCTGTCTGTCTGTCTGTCTGTCTGTCTGATCCCCTGGAACTGGAGATGGGCCACCACATAGTTGCTGGTAGTTTAATCCCAGGTTCTCTGGAAGAGGAGACAATGCTGTTAATTGTTGAGCCCTTTCAGTGGCCCCACACTTCTTTAAATTTTTAGAAGTATATGTGAGGCTGTGTTTATGTACATTGTATGTAGACCATAAGAGGGATTTATATTCTCCAGAATCTGATACCCTCTTCTGGAGTGTCTGAAGACAGCTACAGTGTACTTATATCTAATAAATACATAAATAAATAAATAAACATGTTTTAAAAAGGATAAGAAGGAAAGAAAAACCAGGCAGGCCTGCCATCCTTGTCTGTCTGTCTGTCTGTCTGTCTCTCTGATCCCCTGGATCTGGAGATGGGCCACCATATAGTTGCTGGTAGTTGATCCCAGGTTCTCTGGAAGAGGAGACAATGCTGTTAATTGTTGAGCCCTCACAGTGGCCCCACCCATCTTTAAATTTTTAGAAATAAATGTGAAGCTGTTTTTATGTACATCATATGCATATCATAAGAGGAACTAGATTCTCCAGAATCTGACACCCTCTTCCTGAGTGTCTGAAGACAGCTACAGTGTACTTATATATAATAAATTCATAAATAAATAAATAAACCTTTTTAAACGGATAAGAAAGAAATAAAAACCAGAAGGCCTGCCATCCTTGTCTGTATGTCTGTCTGTCTGTCTGATCGCCTGGAACTGGAGATGGGCCACCATATAGTTGCTGGTAGTTGATCCCAGGTTCTCTGGAAGAGGAGACAATGCTGTTAATTTTTGAGCCCTTTCAGTGGCCCCACCCATCTTTAAATTTTTATAAGTATATGTGAGGCTGTGTTCATGTACATCATATGCAGACCATAAGAGGGATTTAGATTCTCCAGAATCTGACACCCTCTTCTGGAGTGTCTGAAGACAGCTACAGTGTACTTATATCGAATAAATAAATAAATAAATAAATAAATAAATAAATAAATAAATAAATAAACATTTTTTAAAAGGATAAGAAAGAATGAAAGACCAGGTAGGCCTGCCATCCTTAACTCTATCTGTCTGTATCTCTGTCTGTCTGTCTGATCCCCTGGAACTGGAGATGGGCCACCATATAGTTGCTGGTAGTTGATCCCAGGTTCTCTGGAAGAGGAGACAATGCTGTTAATTGTTGAGCCCTTTCAGTGGTCCTACCCATCTTTAAATTTTTAGAAGTATATGTGAGGCTGTGTTTATGTACATCATATGCAGACCATAAGAGGGATATAGATTCTCCAGAATCTGAAACCCTCTTCTGGAGTGTCTGAAGACAGCTACAGTGTACTTATATCTAATAAATACATAAATAAATAAATAAATAAATAAATATACATTTTTTAAAAGGGATAAGAATGAAAGAAAAACCAGGCAGGCTTCCATCCTTGTCTGTCTTTCTCTCTGTCTGTCTGTCTTGCCTAGCCCCTTGCGTTGCCTAGCCTAGCCCCTTGCCTTCCCTAGCCCAGCCCCTTGCCTAGCCTAGCCTAGCCCAGCCCTGCCTTGCCTAGCCCTGCCTATCCCTGTCTTTAACCAGGCTGGCCTCGAACTCAGAAACTGACTGCCTCTGCCTCCAGAGTGCTCTCATTAAGAGCTCGAGCCACCACTGACTGTTGGGTTTTCTAAGTCTTACATAGGTATGGTCTGTTTCTCAACTGTGAAACCCTAATTAACACATGTAGTCTGTCCTAGGTCAGCCATAGCTACAGACTGAGGCCTTTTCTAAAACAAAACAAAAGAAAACAAAAAAAATAGAAATAATAAAATAAATAAATTAAGAAACCACATGATATCTTTTCTTTCTTTCAATGATACTCAGAGTTTGAAGCAGTTCACCCATGAGACCTCAGCTCCGGACATTGAGGCTGTTTCCCTAACAAGTATTATGGCTGAACCTGAGGGGTTCTACTGCTGATTTGTGTCCCCCACTTTAAAAAAATAGTTGTTTTCAAAGGCTGCAGGTTCTTAGCTCTGTTCCTTGTTACAGTTGAGTCACAGCCCTGAAAGTTCAGTGGTAGTTAAAGGCACTGAGAAGGGCTTCCTATAGACATCAAAGACCAAGTCTTTGTTATTAAAAAGTTAATCTGGATTCCCCCACACCCTGGCATCCTTAGAATTCCTAGAAAGGAAGGCAGGGACCTGGGCAGAAGGGTGCAAGGCTACTGGTGTTTGTAAGTGGTAACAGAAAGCTTTCTCTTGTTGGTACCCTACCCCAAGTTACACTGTCACTTCTTTTTCCTAGTTGTTGTTTTGTAGGTTTGTATTCTCAACATAGACCCTTTTCCTTCCTAACCTTGGCTGTCCTGAACCTTACTGTCCTTGAACTCAGTGATTTGCCTGTCTTGCTGGGATGAAACTGTGAGCTACCATCCAGAAGGAAGCACCCTGCTGAGGTTAGATTGGGGTCTCTTCCATTTTCCTCTATGAACATGCATATGGCAGGCCTGTTCTTTCTTTTTTACTTTTCCTTTTCTTTTTAAAGATTTATTTATTTATTATATTTAAGTATGCTGTAGCTATCTTCAGACAGTCCAGAAGAGGGTGTCAGATTCTGAAGAATCTAAATCATTCTTATTGTCTGCATATGATGTATATAAACACAGCCTCACATATACTCAAAAAAAAAAAAAAAAGAAAGATGTGGCTACAGAGAGGGCTCAACAATTAAGAGCATTGTCTCCTCTTCCAGAGAACCTGGGCTCAATTACCAGTATTATATATGGTGGCCCATCTCCAGTTCCAGGGGATCTAATACTCTGTTCTGGAGTCTGTGGGCACAGCATACACATGCAAAACATTCTTACACAATCATTGAGAGAGGAGAGAGAGGGGTTGAGAGAGAGGGGAGGTAATCATACCTCCTGACGAGTTTGAAGACCTGAGCTTCATCACTCACACAAATAAATAAATGCAAAATATTTTTAAAAAATAAACTCTGCCATTGCCCTTTAAAAATTCCTAGAAAACAAGTTTTATAAGCAACAGTTATATTTACTATATCTAAAGTACAGTCATGAGCATATTCTCTAAATAGAAAAAGGCCTGTTAGTCTTAGAAATGGAAAAGACAAACCAAGGAAGGTTTGCAATTACATAATGAGGCAGCTCAGCCCAGCTCTTAGGTTGGAAATAAGACTGGAGTATAGGATACACCTGAAGACAGCCAGCCATTGCTTTTTGTTTTGGAGGCTGAAAGGATACACCTGAAGACAGCCAATGCTGTGTGATGGTGATCTGGTATTTTTTTTTTAATTTTTAAAAACTTTAACACTTTTTATAAAACTTTTTCTTTCTTTCTTTCTTTTCTTTCTTTTCTTTCTTTTCTTTCTTTTCTTTCTTTTCTTTCTTTCCCCTAGCCTACCCTATAGCCTACCCTATAGCCTACCCTAGCCTACCCTAGCCCTGTCTAACCCTGTCTTTCACCAGGGTGGCCTCGAACTCAGAAACTTACTGCCTCTGCCTACAGAGTGCTCTCATTAAGAGCTTGAGCCACCACTGAAGGTCGGGTTTTCTAAACCTTACCTTGCTCTTGGTGTCTGTTCTCAGCTGTGAAACCCTAATTAACACAGGTAGGCAGTCCTGGGTCAGCCAGAGCTACAGACTGAGGCCTTCTCTAAAAACAAATAAAACAAAACAAAACAACAAATAGAAATAATAAAATACATAAATTAAACAACCACAGCATAGCTTTTCTCTCTCTAGGTGGTACTCAGAAATTCCAGCAGTTGGCCTGTGACACCTCAGCTCAGTATATGTGAGGCTGTGTTTATGTACATCATACACAGACCATAAGAGGGATTTAGATTCTCTAGAATCTAACACACTCTTCTGGAGTGTCTGTAGACAGCTACAGTGTACTTATATATAATAAATACATAAATAAATAAACATTTTTTAAAGGATAAGAAAGAAAGAAAGACCAGGCAGGCCTGCCATCCTTATCTCTGTCTGTCTGTCTGTCTGTCTGATCCCCTGGAACTGCAGATGGGCCACCATATAGTTGCTGGTAGTTGATCCCAGGTTCTCTGGAAGAGGAGACAATGATGTTAATTGTTGAGCCCTTTCAGTGGTCCTACCCATCTTTAAATTTTTAGAAGTATATGTGAGGCTGTGTTTATGTACATCATATGCAGACCATAAGAGGGATTTAGATTCTCCAGAATCTGACACCCTCTTCTGGAGTGTCTGAAGACAGCTACTGTGTACTTATATCTAATAAATACATAAATAAATAATTAAATAAACATTTTTTACAAAGGATAAGAAAGAAAGAAAGACCAGGCAGGCCTGCCATCCTTATCTCTGTCTGTCTGTCTGTCTGTCTGTCTGATCCCTGAGAACTGGAGATGGGCCACTATATAGTTGATGGTAGTTGATCCCAGGTACTCTGGAAGAGGAGACAATGCTGTTACTTGTAGAGCTTTTTCAGTGGCCCCACCCTTCTTTAAATTTTTGAAGTATATGTGAGGCTGTGTTTATGTACATCATATGCAGACCATAAGAGGGATTTAGATTTTGCAGAATGTGACACCCTCTACTGGAGTGTCAGAAGACAGCTACAGTGTACTTATATCTAGTAAATACATAAATGAATAAATAAATAAATAAATAAATAAATAAGTAAATAAACATTTTTTTAAAGGATAAAAAAGAAAGAAAGACCAGGCAGGTCTGCCATCCTTATCTCTGTCTGTCTGTCTGTCTGTCTGATCCCCTGGAACTGGAGATGGGCCACCATATAGGTGCTGGTAGTTGATCCCAGGTTCTCTGGAAGAGGACCCAATGCTGTTAATTGTTGAGCCTTTCAGTGGCCCCACCCATCTTTAAATTTTTAGAAGTATATGTGAGTCTGTGTTTATGTACATCATATGCAGACCATAAGAGGGATTTAGATTCTCCAGAATCCTACACCCACTTCTGGAGTGTCTGAAGACAGCTACTGTATACTTATATGTATTAAATACCTGAATAATTAAATAAATAAACATTTTTTTAAAAGGATAAGAAAAAAAAAGACCAGGCAGGCCTGCCATCCTTATCTCTGTCTGTCTGTCTGTGTGTCTGTCTGAACTCCTGTAACTGGAGATCGGCCACCATATAGTTAGTGGTAGTTGAACCCAGGTTCTCTGGAAGAAGAGACAATGCTGTTAATTGTTGAGCCCTTTCAGTGGCCCCACTCATCTTTAAATTTTTAGAAGAGTATGTGAGGCTGTGTTTATGTACATGATATGCAGATCATAAGAGAGATTTAGATTCTCCAGAATCTGACACCCTCTTCTGAAGTGACTGAAGACAGCTAATGTGTACTTATATCGAATAAATAAATAAATAAATAAATAAATAAATAAATAAATAAACATTTTTTAAAAAGATAAGAAAGAAAGAAAGACCAGGCAGGCCTGCCATCCTTATCTCTGTCTGTCTGTCTGTCTGTCTGTCTGATCCTCTGATACTTGATATGGGCCACCATATAGTTGCTGGTAGTTGATCCCAGGTTCTCTGGAAGAGGAGACAATGCTGTTAATTGTTGAGACATTTCAGTGGTCTCACCCATCTTTAAATATTTAGAAGTGTATGTGAGGCTGTGTTTATGTACATCATATGCAGACCATAAAAGGGATTTAGATTCTCCAGAATCTGACACCCTCTTCTGGAGTATCTGAAGACAGCTACAGTGTACTGATACCTAATAAATAAATAGATAAATAAATAAATAAATAAATAAATAAATAAACATTTTTTTAAAAGGATAAGAAATAAAGAAAGACCAGGCAGGCCTACCATCCATATCTCTGTCTGTCTGTCTGTCTTTCTATCTGATCTCCGGGAACTGGAGATGGGCCACCATATAGTTGCTGGTAGTTGATCCAAGGTTCTCTGGAAGAGGAGACCATTCTGTTAATTGTTGAGCCCTTTCAGTGGCCCCACACTTCTTTAAATTTTTAGAAGTATACTTGAGGCTGTGTTTATGTACATCATATGCACATTATAAGAGGATTTAGATTCTCCAGAATCTGATTCCCTCTACTGGAGTGTCTGAAGACAGCTACAGTGTATTTATATCTAATAAATAAATAAATAAATAAATAAATAAATAAATAAATAAATAAATAAATAAACATTATTTAAACAGGATAAGAAATAAAGAAAGACCTGGCAGGCCTGCCATCCATATCTCTGTCTGTCTGTCTGTCTGTCTATCTGATCCCCTGGAACTGGAGATGGGCCACCATATAGTTGCTGGTAGTTGATCCCAGGTTCTCTGGAAGAGGAGACAATGCTGTTAATGTTGAGCCCTTTCTTTCTTCCTTTCTTTTTTTTTTTTTTTTTTTTTTTTGGTTTTTTCGAGACAGGGTTTCTCTGTGTAGCCCTGGCTGTCCTGGAACTCACTTTGTAGACCAGGCTAGCCGGGAACTCAGAAATCCGCTTGCCTCTGCCTCCCGAGTGCTGGGATTAAAGGCGTGTGCCACCACGCCCGGCTTGTTGAGCCCTTTCAATGGCCCTACCCATGTTTAAATTTTTAGAAGTGTATGTGAGGCTGTGTTTATGTACATCATATGCAGACCAGAAGAGGGATTTAGATTCATCAGAATCTGACACCCTCTACTGGAGTGTCTGAAGACAGCTACTGTGTACTTATATCTAATAAATAAATAAATAAATAAATAAATAAATAAATAAACATTATTTAAACAGGATAAGAAAGAAAGAAAGGCCAGGCAGGCCTTCCATCCATATCTCTGTCTGTCTGTCTGTCTGTCTGTCTGTCTATCTGATCCCCGGGAACTGGAGTTGGGCCACCATATAGTTGCTGGTAGTTGATCCCAGGTTCTCTGGAAGAGGAGACAATGCTGTTAATTGTTGAGCCCTTTCAGTCGCCCCACCCATCCTTAAATTTTTAGAAGTGTATGTGAGGCTGTGTTAATGTACATCATATGCAGACCTTAAGTGGGATTTAGATTGTCCAGAATCTGACACCCTCTTCTGGAGTGTCTGAAGACAGCTACAGTGTATTTATATCTAATAAATAAATAAATAAATAAATAAATAAACATTTTTTAAAATGGATAAGAAATAAAGAAAGACCAGGCAGGAGTGCCATCCTTATCTCTGTCTGTCTATCTGTCTGTCTGATCCCCTGGAACTGGAGATGGTCCATCATATACTTGCTGGTAGTTGATCCCAGGTTCTCTGGAAGAGGAGACAATGCTGTTATTTGTTGAGCCCTTTAAGTGGCCCCACCCATCTTTAAATTTTTAGAAGTGTATGTGAATCTCTGTTTATGTACATCATATGCATACCATAAGAGGGATTTAGATTCTCCAGAATCTGACACCCTCTTCTGGAGTGTCTGAAGACAGCTACAGTGTACTTATATCTAATGAATATATACATAAATAAATAAATAAATAAATAAACATTTTTTAAAAAGGATAAGAAAGAAAGAAAGACCAGGCAGGCCTGCCATCCTTATCTCTGTCTGTCTGTCTCTCTGTCTGTCTGATCCCCTGGAACTGGAGATGGGCCACCATATAGTTGCTGGTAGTTGGTCCCAGGTTCTCTGGAAGAGGAGACAATGCTGTTAATTGTTGAGCCCTTTCAGTGGCCCCACCAATCTTTATATTTTTAGAAGTATATGTGAGTCTCTGTTTATGTACATCATATGCAGACCATTAGAGGGGTTTAGATTCTCCAGATTCTGACACCCTCTACTGGAGTATCTGAAGACAGCTACAGTGTACTTATATCGAATAAATACATAAAAAAATAAATGAATAAATAAATAAATAAATAAGTAAATAAATAAATAAACATTTTTAAAAAAGGATAAGAACGAAAGAAAGACCTGGCAGGCCTGCCATCCTTATCTCTGTCTGTCTGTCTGTCTGTCTGTCTGATCCTCTGATACTGGATATGGGCCACCATATAGTTGCTGGTAGTTGATCCCAGGTTCTCTGGAAGGGGAGACAATGCTGTTAATTGTTGAGACCTTTCAGTGGTCCCACCCATCTTTAAATATTTAGAAGTGTATGTGAGGCTGTGTTTATGTACATCATATGCAGACCATAAGAGGGTTTTAGATTCTCCAGAATCTGACACCCTCTACTGGAGTGTCTGAACAGCTACAGTGTACTTATATCTAATAAATACATAAATAAATAAATAAATAAATAAATAAATAAATAAATAAATAAATAAACATTTTTTAAAAAAGGATAAGCAAGAAAGAAAGACCAGGCAGGCATGCCATCCATATCTCTGTCTGTCTGTCTGTCTGTCTATCTGATCCCCGGAAATGGAGATGGGCCACCATATAGTTGCTGGTAGTTGATCCCAGGTTCTCTGGAAGAGGAGAAAATGCTGTTACTGTTGAGCCCTTTCAGTGGCCCTACCCATCTTTAAATTTTTAGAAGTTTATGTGAGGCTGTGTTTATGTACATCATATGCAGACCAGAAGAGGGATTTAGATTCATCAGAATCTGACACCCTCTTCTGGAGTGTCTGAAGACAGCTACAGTGTATTTATATCTAATAAATAAATAAATAAATAAATAAAGAAATAAATAAATAAACATTTTTTAAAATGGATAAGAAATAAAGAGAGACCAGGCAGGAGTGCCATCCTTATCTCTGTCTGTCTATCTGTCTGTCTGATCCCCTAAAACTGGAGATGGTCCATCTTATACTTGCTGGTAGTTGATCCCAGGTTCTCTGGAAGAGGAGACAATGCTGTTAATGTTGAGCCCTTTCTTTCTTTCTTTCTTTTTTTTTTTTTTTTTTTTTTTTTGGTTTTTTCGAGACAGGGTTTCTCTGTGTAGCCCTGGCTGTCCTGGAACTCACTTTGTAGACCAGGCTAGCCGGGAACTCAGAAATCCGCTTGCCTCTGCCTCCCGAGTGCTGGGATTAAAGGCGTTCGCCACCACGCCCGGCTTGTTGAGCCCTTTCAATGGCCCTACCCATGTTTAAATTTTTAGAAGTGTATGTGAGGCTGTGTTTATGTACATCATATGCAGACCAGAAGAGGGATTTAGATTCATCAGAATCTGACACCCTCTACTGGAGTGTCTGAAGACAGCTACTGTGTACTTATATCTAATAAATAAATAAATAAATAAATAAATAAATAAATAAATAAATAAATAAACATTATTTAAACAGGATAAGAAAGAAAGAAAGGCCAGGCAGGCCTTCCATCCATATCTCTGTCTGTCTGTCTGTCTGTCTGTCTGTCTATCTGAACCCCGGGAACTGGAGTTGGGCCACCATATAGTTGCTGGTAGTTGATCCCAGGTTCTCTGGACGAGGAGACAATGCTGTTAATTGTTGAGCCCTTTCAGTCGCCCCACCCATCCTTAAATTTTTAGAAGTGTATGTGAGGCTGTGTTAATGTACATCATATGCAGACCTTAAGTGGGATTTAGATTGTCCAGAATCTGACACCCTCTTCTGGAGTGTCTGAAGACAGCTACAGTGTATTTATATCTAATAAATAAATAAATAAATAAATAAATAAACATTTTTTAAAATGGATAAGAAATAAAGAAAGACCAGGCAGGAGTGCCATCCTTATCTCTGTCTGTCTATCTGTCTGTCTGATCCCCTGGAACTGGAGATGGTCCATCATATACTTGCTGGTAGTTGATCCCAGGTTCTCTGGAAGAGGAGACAATGCTGTTATTTGTTGAGCCCTTTAAGTGGCCCCACCCATCTTTAAATTTTTAGAAGTGTATGTGAATCTCTGTTTATGTACATCATATGCATACCATAAGAGGGATTTAGATTCTCCAGAATCTGACACCCTCTTCTGGAGTGTCTGAAGACAGCTACAGTGTACTTATATCTAATGAATATATACATAAATAAATAAATAAATAAACATTTTTTAAAAAGGATAAGAAAGAAAGAAAGACCAGGCAGGCCTGCCATCCTTATCTCTGTCTGTCTGTCTCTCTGTCTGTCTGATCCCCTGGAACTGGAGATGGGCCACCATATAGTTGCTGGTAGTTGGTCCCAGGTTCTCTGGAAGAGGAGACAATGCTGTTATTTGTTGAGCCCTTTAAGTGGCCCCACCCATCTTTAAATTTTTAGAAGTGTATGTGAGGCTGTGTTAATGTACATCATATGCAGACCTTAAGTGGGATTTAGATTGTCCAGAATCTGACACCCTCTTCTGGAGTGTCTGAAGACAGCTACAGTGTATTTATATCTAATAAATAAATAAATAAATAAATAAATAAACATTTTTTAAAAAGGATAAGAAAGAAAGAAAGACCAGGCAGGCCTGCCATCCTTATCTCTGTCTGTCTGTCTCTCTGTCTGTCTGATCCCCTGGAACTGGAGATGGTCCATCATATACTTGCTGGTAGTTGATCCCAGGTTCTCTGGAAGAGGAGACAATGCTGTTATTTGTTGAGCCCTTTAAGTGGCCCCACCCATCTTTAAATTTTTAGAAGTGTATGTGAATCTCTGTTTATGTACATCATATGCATACCATAAGAGGGATTTAGATTCTCCAGAATCTGACACCCTCTTCTGGAGTGTCTGAAGACAGCTACAGTGTACTTATATCTAATGAATATATACATAAATAAATAAATAAATAAACATTTTTTTAAAAAGGATAAGAAAGAAAGAAAGACCAGGCAGGCCTGCCATCCTTATCTCTGTCTGTCTGTCTCTCTGTCTGTCTGATCCCCTGGAACTGGAGATGGGCCACCATATAGTTGCTGGTAGTTGGTCCCAGGTTCTCTGGAAGAGGAGACAATGCTGTTATTTGTTGAGCCCTTTAAGTGGCCCCACCCATCTTTAAATTTTTAGAAGTGTATGTGAATCTCTGTTTATGTACATCATATGCATACCATAAGAGGGATTTAGATTCTCCAGAATCTGACACCCTCTTCTGGAGTGTCTGAAGACAGCTACAGTGTACTTATATCTAATGAATATATACATAAATAAATAAATAAATAAACATTTTTTAAAAAGGATAAGAAAGAAAGAAAGACCAGGCAGGCCTGCCATCCTTATCTCTGTCTGTCTGTCTCTCTGTCTGTCTGATCCCCTGGAACTGGAGATGGGCCACCATATAGTTGCTGGTAGTTGGTCCCAGGTTCTCTGGAAGAGGAGACAATGCTGTTAATTGTTGAGCCCTTTCAGTGGCCCCACCAATCTTTATATTTTTAGAAGTATATGTGAGTCTCTGTTTATGTACATCATATGCAGACCATTAGAGGGGTTTAGATTCTCCAGATTCTGACACCCTCTACTGGAGTATCTGAAGACAGCTACAGTGTACTTATATCGAATAAATACATAAAAAATAAATAAATGAATAAATAAATAAATAAATAAGTAAATAAATAAATAAACATTTTTAAAAAAGGATAAGAACGAAAGAAAGACCTGGCAGGCCTGCCATCCTTATCTCTGTCTGTCTGTCTGTCTGTCTGTCTGATCCTCTGATACTGGATATGGGCCACCATATAGTTGCTGGTAGTTGATCCCAGGTTCTCTGGAAGGGGAGACAATGCTGTTAATTGTTGAGACCTTTCAGTGGTCCCACCCATCTTTAAATATTTAGAAGTGTATGTGAGGCTGTGTTTATGTACATCATATGCAGACCATAAGAGGGTTTTAGATTCTCCAGAATCTGACACCCTCTACTGGAGTGTCTGAACAGCTACAGTGTACTTATATCTAATAAATACATAAATAAATAAATAAATAAATAAATAAATAAACATTTTTTAAAAAAGGATAAGCAAGAAAGAAAGACCAGGCAGGCATGCCATCCATATCTCTGTCTGTCTGTCTGTCTGTCTATCTGATCCCCGGAAATGGAGATGGGCCACCATATAGTTGCTGGTAGTTGATCCCAGGTTCTCTGGAAGAGGAGAAAATGCTGTTACTGTTGAGCCCTTTCAGTGGCCCTACCCATCTTTAAATTTTTAGAAGTTTATGTGAGGCTGTGTTTATGTACATCATATGCAGACCAGAAGAGGGATTTAGATTCATCAGAATCTGACACCCTCTTCTGGAGTGTCTGAAGACAGCTACAGTGTATTTATATCTAATAAATAAATAAATAAATAAATAAATAAATAAATAAATAAATAAATAAACATTTTTTAAAATGGATAAGAAATAAAGAGAGACCAGGCAGGAGTGCCATCCTTATCTCTGTCTGTCTATCTGTCTGTCTGATCCCCTGGAACTGGAGATGGTCCATCTTATACTTGCTGGTAGTTGATCCCAGGTTCTCTGGAAGAGGAGACAATGCTGTTATTTGTTGAGCCCTTTAAGTGGCCCCACCCATCTTTAAATTTTTAGAAGTATATGTGAGTCTTTGTTTATGTACATCATATGCAGACCATAAGAGGGATTTAGATTCCCAGGAATCTGACACCCTCTTCTGGATTGTCTGAAGACAGCTACAGTGTACTTATATCTAATAAATAAATAAATAAATAAATAAATAAATAAATAAATACATACATAAATCAATAAACATTTTTTAAAAAAAATAAGAAAGAAAGAAAGTCCAGGCAGGCCTTCCATCCATATCTCTGTCTGTCTGTCTGTCTGTCTATCTGATCCCCTGGAACTGGAGATGGGCCACCATATAGTTGCTGGTAGTTGATCCAAGATTCTCTGGAAGAGGAGATAATGCTGTTAATTGTTGAGCCCTTTTAGTGGCCCCACACTTCTTTAAATATTTAGAAGTATACCTGAGGCTGTGTTTATGTACATCATATGCAGATTATAAGAGGATTTAGATTCTCCATTATCAGACACCCTCTACTGGAGTGTCTGAAGACAGCTACAGTGTACTTATATCTAATAATACATAAATAAATAAATAAATAAATAAACATTTTTTTAAAAGGATAAGAAAGAAAGAAAGACCAGGCAGGCCTTCCATCCTTATCTCTGTCTGGCTGTCTGGCTGTCTGATCCCCTGGAACTAAAGGTGGGCCACCATATAGTTGCTGGTAGTTGATCCCAGGTTCTCTGGAAGAGGAGTCAATGCTGTTAATTTTTGAGCCCTTTCAGGGACCCCACCCATCTTTAAATTTTTAGAAGTATATGTGAGACTGTGTTTATGTACATCATATGCAGTCTATTAGAGGGATTTATATTCTCCAGATTCTGACACCCTATTCTGGAGTGTCTGAAGACAGCTACAGTATACTTATATCTAATAAATACATAAATAAATAAATAAATAAATAAATAAATAAATAAATAAATAAATAAACATTTTTAAAAATGGATAAGAAAGAAGAAAGAAAGACCAGGCAGGCATGCCATCCTTATCCTTGTCTGTTTCTCTGTCTGTCTGTCTGATCCCCTGGAACTGGAGATGGGCCACCATATAGTTGATGGTAGTTGATCCCAGGTTCTCTGGAGAGGAGATAATGCTGTTAATTGTTGAGCCCTTTCAGTGGTCCCACCCATCTTTAAATTTTTAGAAGTATATGTGAGTCTCTGTTTATGTATATCATATGCAGACCATAAGAAGGATTTAGATTCTCCAGAATCTGACACCCTCTACTGGAGTGTCTGAAGACAGCTACAGTGTACTTATATCGAATAAATACATAAATAAATAAATAAATAAATAAATAAATAAATAAATAAATAAACATTTTTTAAAAAGGATAAGAAAGAAAGAAATACCAGGCAGGCCTGTCATCCTTATCTCTCTCTGTCTCTCTGTCTGTCTTTCTGATCCCCTGGAACTGGAGATGGGCCATCATATAGTTGCTGGTAGTTGATCCCAGGTTCTCTGGAAGAGGAGATAATGCTGTTAATTGTTGAGCCCTTTCAGTGGTCCCACCCAACTTTATATTTTTAGAAGTATATGTGAGTCTCTGTTTATGTACCTCATATGCAGACAATAAGGGGGATTTAGATTCTCCAGAATCTGACACCCACTTCTGGAGTGTCTGAAGACAGCTACAGTGTACTTATATCTAATAAATACATAAATAAATAAATAAACATTTTTTTAAAAAGGATAAGAAAGAAAGAAAGACCAGGCAGGCCTGCCACCTTGTCTGTCCGTCTGTCTGTCTGTCTATCTGTCATATCCACTGGAACTGGAGATGGGCCAAAATATAGTTGCTGGTAGTTGATCCCAGGTTCTCTGGAAGAGGAGACAATGCTGTTAATTTTTGAGCCCTTTCAGTGGCCCCAACCATCTTTAAATTTTTAGAAGTATATGTGAGGCTGTGTTTATGTACATCATATGCAGACCATAAGAGGGATATAGATTATCCAGAACCTCACACCCTCTTCTGGAGTGTCTGAAGACAGCTACAGTGTTCTTATATATAATAAATAAATAAATAAATAAATAAATAAATAAATAAATAAATAAATAAACATTTTTTAAAAAGGATAAGAAAGAAAGAAAAACCAGGCAGGCCTGCCATCCTTATCTTTGTCTGTCTGTCTGTCTCTCTGTCTGTCTGTCTGTCTGATCCCCTAGAACTGGAGATGGGCCACCATATAGTTGCTGGTAGTTGATCCCAGGTCCTCTGAAAGAGGAGACAATGCTGTTAATTGTTGAGCCCTTTCAGTGGCCACACCCATCTTTGAATTTTTAGAAGTAAATGTGACGCTGTGTTTATGTACATCATATTCAGACCATAAGAGGGATTAAATACTCCAGAATCTGACACAGTCTTTTGGAGTGTCTAAGACGGATACAGTGTACTTATATCTAATAAATACATAAATACATAAATAAAATTTTTTTAAAATCGATTAGAAAGAAAGAAAGACCAGGCAGGCCTGCCATCCTTATCTCTGTCTGTCTGTCTGTCTGATCCCCTGGAACTGGAGATGGGCCACCATAGAGTTGCTGGTAGTTGATCCCAGGTTCTCTAGAAGAGAAGACAATGCTGTTAATTGTTGAGCCCTTTCAGTTGCCCACCCATCTTTAAAATTTTAGAAGTATATGTAAGGCTGTGTTTATGTACCGAATATGCAGACCATAAGAGGGATTTAGATTCTCCAGAATCTGACACCCTCTTCTGGAGTGTCTGAAGACAGCTACAGTGTAATTATATCTAATAAATTCATAAATAAACAAATAAACATTTTTTAAAAAGGATAATAAAGAAAGAGAGACCAGGCAGGCCTGCCATCCTTGTCTGTCTGTCTGTCTGTCTGATCCCCGGAACTCGAGATGGGCCACCATATAATTGCTGGTAGTTGATCCCAGGTTCTCTGGAAGAGGAGACAATGCTGTTAATTGTTGAGCCCTTTCAGTGGCCCCACCCATCTTTAAGTTTTTAGAAGTATATGTGAGGCTGTGTTTATGTACATCATATGCAGATCATAAGAGGGATATAGATTCTCCAGAATCTGACACCCTCTTGGGGAGTGTTTGAAGACAGCTACCGTGTACTTTTATCTAATAAATACATACATAAATTAATAAACATTTTTAAAAAGGATAAGAAAGAAAGAAAGACCAGGCAGGCCTGCCACCTTGTCTGTCTGTCTGTCTGTCTGTCTCTCTATCTGTCAGATCCCCTGGAACTGGAGATAGGCCACCATATAGTTGCTGGTAGTTGATCCCAGGTACTCTGGAAGAGGAGACAATGCTGTTAGTTGTTGAGCCCTTTCAGTAGCCCCACCCATCTTTAAATTTTTAGAAGTATATGTGAGGCTGTGTTTATGTACATCATATGCAGACCACACGAGGGATTTAGATTCTCCAGAATCTGACACCCTCTTCTGGAGTGTCTGAAGACAGCTACATTGTACTTATATCTAATAAATACATAAATAAATAAATAAATAAATATATACATACATAAATAAATAAACATTTTTTAAAAAGGATCAGAAAAAAAGAAAGACCAGGCAGGCCTGCCATCCTTATCTCTGTCTGTCTGTCTGTCTGTCTGATCCACTGGAACTAAAGATGGGCCACCATATAGTTGCTCATTGTTGATCCCAGGTTCTCTGGAAGAGGAGTCAATGCTGTTAATTATTGAGCCCTTTCTGGGGCCCCACCCATCTTTAAATTTTTAGAACTATATGTGAGGCTGTGTTTATGTACATCATATGCAGACCATAAGAGGGATTTATATTCTCCAGAATCTGACACCCTCTTCTGGAGTGACTGAAGACAACTACAGTGTACTTATATCTAATAAATAAATAAATAAATAAATAAATAAATAAATAAATAAATAAACATTTTTAAAAAAGGATAAGAAAGAAAGAAAGAAAGACCAGGCAGGCCTGCCATCCTTATCTCTGTCTATCTGTCTGTCTGTCTGATACCCTGGAACTGGAGATGGGCCACCATATAGTTGCTGGTAGTTGATCCCAGTTTCTCTGCAAGAGGAGACAATGCTGTTAATTTTTGAGCCCTTTCAGTGGCCCCACCCATCTTTAAATTTTTAGAAGAATTTGTGAGGCTGTGTTTATGTACATCATATGCAGACCATAAGAGGGATTTAGATTCTTCAGAATCTGACACCCTCTTCTGGAGTGTCTGAAGACAGCTAGAGTGTACTTATATCTAATAAATACATAAATAAATAAATAAACATGTTTTAAAAAGGATAAGAAAGAAATAAAAACCAAGCAGGCCTGCCTTCCTTGTCTGTTTGTCTATCTGTCTATCTGATCCCCTGAAACTGGAGATGGGCCACCATATTTTTGCTGGTAGTTGATCCCAGGTTCTCTGGAAGAGGAGACAATGCTGGTATTTGTTGAGCCCTTTAAGTGGCCCCACCCATCTTTAAATTTTTAGAAGTATATATGAGGCTGTGTTTATGTACATCTTATGCAGACCATAAGAGGGATTTAGATTCTCCGTAATCTGACACCCTCTTCTGGAGTGTCTGAAGACAGCTACTGTGTACTTATATCTAATAAATACATACATAAATAAATAAATAAACATTTTTTAAAAGGATAAGAAGGAAAGAAAGACCAGGTAGGCCTGCCATCCTTATCTCTGTCTGTCAGTCTGTCTGTCTGATCCCCTGGAACTAGAGATGGGCCACCATATAGTTGCTGGTAGTTGATCCCAGGTTCTCTGGAAGAGGAGACAATGCTGTTAATTGTTGAGCCCTTTCAGTGGCCCCACCCATCTTTAAATTTTTAGAAGTATATGTGAGGCTGTGTTTATGTACATTGTATGCAGACCATAAGAGGGATTTAGATTCTCCAGAAACTGATACCTTCTTCTGGAGTGTCTGAAGACATCTACAGTGTACTTATATCTAATAAAGAAAGAAAGAAAGAAAGAAAGAAAGAAAGGAAGAAAGAAAGAAAGAAAGAAAGAAAGAAAGAAAAAAAGAAAGAAAGAAAGAAAGAAAGATGTTTTAAAAAGGATAAGAAAGAATGAAAAACCAGACAGGCCTGCCATTCTAGTCTGTCTGTCTGTCTGTCTGTCTGTCTTTCTGATTCCCTGGACCTGGAAATGGGCCACCATATAGTTGCTGGTAGTTGATCTCAGGTTCTCTGGAAGAGGAGACAATGCTGTTAATTGTTGAGCCCTTTCAGTGGCCCCACCCATCTTTAAATTTTTGGAAGTAAATGTGAGTCTGTGTTTATGTACATCATATGCAGACCATAAGAGGGATTTAGATTCTCCAGAATCTGACAACCTCTTCTGGAGTGTCTGAAGACCTCTACAGTGTACTTATGTCTAATAAATAAATAAATAAATAAATAAATAAATAAATAAATAAATAAATAAATATTTTTTTTAAAAAAATGATAAGAAAAAAAGAAAGACCAGGCAGGGCCTGCCATCCTTTTCTCTGTCTGTCTGTCTGTCTTTCTGATCTCCTGGAACTGGAGATGGGCCACCATATAGTTGCTGGTAGTTGATCCCAGGTTCTCTGGAAGAGGAGACAATGCTGTTAATTGTTGAGCCCTTTCAGTGGCCCCACTCATCTTTAAATTTTTAGAGGTGTATGTGAGGCTGTGTTTATGTACATCATATGCAGACCATAAGAGGGATTTAGATTCTCCAGAATATGACACCCTCTTCTGGAGTGTCTGAAGATAGCTACAGTGTACTTATATCTAATAAATACATAAATAAATAAATAAATAAATAAATAAATAAACATTTTTTAAAAAGGATAAGAAAGAAAGAAAGACCAGGCAGGCCTTCCATCCTTATCTCTGTCTGTCTGTCTGTCTCTCTGTCTGATCCCCTGGAACTGGAGATGGGCAACCATATAGTTGCTTGTAGTTGATCCCAGGTTCTCTGGAAGAGGAGACAATGCTGTTAATTGTTGAGCCCTTTCAGTGGCCCCACCCATCTATAAATTTTTAGAAGTATATGTGAGGCTGTGTTTATGTACATCATATGCAGCCCATAAGAGGGATTTAGATTCTCCAGAATCTTACACCCTTTTCTGCAGTGTCTCAAGACAGCTACAGTGTACTTATATCTAATAAATAAATAAATAAATAAATAAATAAATAAATAAATAAATAAATAAATAAACATTTTTTAAAAGGGATAAGAAAGAAAGAAAAACCAGGCAGGCCTGCCATACTTGTCTGTCTGTCTTACTGTCTTGCCTAGCACCTTGCCTAGCCTAGCCTAGCCTAGCCCCTTGCCTAGCCTAACCTAGCCCCTTGCTTAGCCTAGCCCTGCCTTGCCTAGCCCTGCCTATCCCTGTCTTTAACCAGGCTGGCCTCGAAATCAGAAACTGACTGCCTCTCCCTCCAGAGTGCTCTCATTAAGAGCTCGAGCCACCACTGACTGTTGGGTTTTCTAAGTCTTACATAGGTATGGTCTGTTTCTCAGCTGTGAAACCGTAATTAACACATGTAGTCTGTCCTAGGTCAGCCATAGCTACAGACTGAGGCCTTTTCTAAAACAAAACAAAAGAAAACAAAAAATAGAAATAATAAAATAAATAAATTAAGCAACCACATGATATCTTTTCTTTCTTTCAATGATACTCAGAGCTTGAAGCAGTTCACCCATGAGACCTCAGCTCCGGACATTGAGGCTGTTTCCCTAACAAGTATTATGGCTGAACCTGAGGGGTTCTACTGCTGATTTGTGTCCCCCACTTTAAAAAAATAGTTGTTTTCAAAGGCTGCAGGTTCTTAGCCCTGTTCCTTGTTACAGTTGAGTCACAGCCCTGAATGTTCAGTCTTAGTTAAAGGCACTGAGAAGGGCTTCCTATAGACATCAAAGACCAAGTCTTTGTTATTAAAAAGTTAATCTGGATTCCCCCACCCCCTGAGGGTTTGTATTCTCAACATAGACCCTTTTCCTTCCTAACCTTGGCTGTCCTGAACCTTACTGTCCTTGAACTCAGTGATTTGCCTGTCTTGCTGGGATGAAACTGTGAGCTACCATCCAGAAGGAAGCACCCTGCTGAGGTTAGATTGGGGTCTCTTCCATTTTCCTCTATGAACATGCATATGGCAGGCCTGTTCTTTCTTTTTTACTTTTCCTTTTCTTTTTAAAGATTTATTTATTTATTATATCAAAGTATGCTGTAGCTATGTTCAGACACTCCAGAAGAGGGTGTCAGATGCTGAAGAATCTAAATCATTCTTATTGTCTGCATATGATGTATATAAACACAGCCTAACATATACTCAAAAAAAAAAAGAAAGAAAGAAAGAAAGAAAGGAAGAAAGAAAGAAAGAAAGAAAGAAAGGAAGAAAGAAAGAAAGAAAGAAAGAAAGAAAGAAAGAAAGAAAGAAAGAAAGAAAGAAAGAAAGAAAGAAAGAAAGAAAGAAAGAAAGAAAGAAAGAAAGAAAGAAAGATGTGGCTACAGAGAGGGCTCAACAATTAAGAGCATTGTCTCCTCTTCCAGAGAACCTGGGCTCAATTACCAGTATATATATATATGGTGGCCCATCTCCAGTTCCAGGGGATCTATTACTCTGTTCTGGAGTCTGTGGGCACAGCATACACATGCAAAACATTCTTACACTAAAAATAAAATAGATCATTCAGAGAGAGGACAGAGAGTGGGTGAGAGAGAGGGGAGGTAATTATAACTCCTGACGAGTTTGAAGACCTGAGCTTCATCACTCACACAAATAAATACATGCAAAATAATTTTTATTGAGCAACAGTTATATTTACTATATCTAAAGGACAGTCATGAGCATATTCTCTAAATAGAAAAAGGCCTGTTAGTCTTAGAAATGGAAAAGACAAACCAAGGAAGATTTGCAATTACATAATGAGGCAGCTCAGCCCAGCTCTTAGGTTGGAAATAAGACTCGAGAATAGGATACACATGAAGCCAGCCAGCCATTGCTTTTTGTTTTGGAGGCTGAAAGGATACACCTGAAGACAGCCAATGCTGTGTGTGCTTGATGGTGATCTGGTAATTTTTTTTTTTTTAATTTTTAAAAACTTTAACACATTTTATAAAACTTTTATAAAAACTTTTTATTCTCCTTTCTTTCTTTCTTTTTTCTTTCTTTCTTTCTTTCTTTCTTTCTTTCTTTCTTTCTTTCTTTCTTTCTTTCTTTCTTTCTTTCTTTTTTCAGGGTTTCTCACCATATTGCAGGTACTACAAGTTTGAATTTCTTATTTTTCGACTGTTTCAGGGTTTCTCACCATATTGCAGGTCCTAATGTGTGATTTTCTCATTTTTCGACTTTTTCAGGGTTTCTTATCATATTCCAAGTCCTAGAGTGTGATTTTCTCATTTTTCGACTTTTTCAGGGATTCTCCCCATATTGCAGGTCCTACAAGTGTGAATTTCTTATTGTTGGACTTTTTCAGGGTTTCTCACCATATTCCAGCTCCTACAGTGCATTTTTGTCATTTTTTGTCTTTTTCACAGTTTCTCATCTTATTCCAAGTCCTACAGTGTGATTTTCTCATTTTTCGACTTTTTCAGGGTTTCTCACCATATTGCAGTGCTACTGTGTGATTTTCTCATTTTTAGACTTTTTCAGGGTTTCTCACTATATTCCAGGTTCTACTGTGTGATTTTCTCATTTTTTGACTTTTTCAGGGTTTCTCATCATATTCCAAGTCCTAGAGTGTGATTTTCTCTTTTTAAGACTTTTTAAGGGTTTCTCATCATATTCCAGGTCCTACAGTGTGATTTTCTCAATTTTTGACTTTTTCAGGGTTTCTCATCATATTCCAAGTCCTAGACTGTGATTTTCTCTTTTTTCGACTTTTTCAGGGTTTCTCACCATATTCCAGGTCCTACAGTGTGATTTTCTCATTTTTTGACTTTTTCAGGGTTTCTCATCTTACTCCAAGTCCTACAGTGTGATTTTCTCATTTTTCGACTTTTTCAGGGTTTCTCACCATATTGCAGGTCCTACTGTGTGATTTTCTCATTTTTAGACTTTTTCAGTGTTTACTCACCATATTCAAGGTACTACAGTGTTATTTTCTCATTTTTTGACTTTTTCAGGGTTTCTCATCTTATTCCAAGTCCTACAGTGTGATTTTCTCATTTTTCGACTTTTTCAGGGTTTCTCACCATATTGCAGGTCCTACTGTGTGATTTTCTCATTTTTAGACTTTTTCAGGGTTTCTCACCATATTCCAGGTACTACTGTGTGATTTCTCATTTTTTGACTTTTTCAGGGTTTCTCATCATATTCCAAGTCCTAGAGTGTGATTTTCTCTTTTTTCGACTTTTTCAGGGTTTCTCACCATATTCCAGGTCCTACAGTGTGATTTTCTCATTTTTTGACTTTTTCAGGGTTTCTCACCATATTCCAGCTCCTACTGCGTGATTTTCTCATTTTTCGACTTTTTCAGGGTTTCTCACCATATTCCAAGTCCTACAGTGTGATTTTCTCATTTTTTGACATTTTCAGGGTTTGTCACCATATTCCAGGTACTACAGTGTGATTTTCTTATTTTAGACTTTTTCAGTGTTTCTCACCAAATTCCAGGACCTACTGCGTGATTTTCTCATTTTTGACTTTTTCAGGATTTCTCACCATATTCCATGTCCTACACTGTAATTTTCTCATTTTTCGACTTTTTCAGGGTTTTTTCACCATATTGGAGGTCCTACAAGTGTGATTTTCTTATTTTTCGACTTTTTCAGTGTTTCTCATCATATTCCAGCTCCTACAGTGTATTATTCTCATTTTTTTGATTTTTTCACGGTTTCTCATCTTATTCCAAATCCTACAGTGTGATTTTCTCATTGTTGGAATTTTTTAGGGTTTCTCACCATATTGCAGGTACTACAAGTTTGATTTTCTTATTTTTCGACTGATTCAGTGTTTCTCACCATACTGCAGGTCCTATTGTGTGATTTTTCTCATTTTTCGACTTTTTCAGGGTTTCTCATCATATTCCAAGTCCTAGGTGTAATTTTTCTAATTTTTAGTCTTTTTCAGAATTTCTCACCATATTCCAGGTTCTACATTGTGATTTTTCTCATTTTTTGAATTTTTCAGGGTTGCTCACCATATTTCAGCTCCTACCGTGTATTTTTGTCATTTTTTGTCTTTTTCACAGTTTCTCATCTTATTCCAAGTCCTATATTGTGATTTTTTCCTTTTTTGACGTTTTCAGGGTTTCTCACCATATTGCAGGTACTACAAGTTTGATTTTCTTATTTTTCTATCTTTCAGGGTTTATCACCATATTCCAGGTCCTACTGTTTGATTTTCTCATTTTTAGACTTTTTCATGGTTTCTCACCATATTCCAGGTACTACAGTGTACTTTTCTCATTTTTTTTACCTTTTCAGGGTTTCTCATCATATTCCAAGTCCTAGAGTGTGATTTTCTCTTTTTTCAACTATTTCAGAGTTTCTCACCATATTCCAGGTCCTATAGTGTGATTTTCTCATTTTAAGACTTTTTCAGGGTATCTCAACATATTCCAGGTACTACAGTGTGATTTTCTCATTTTTCGACTTTTTCAGGGTTTCTCATCTTATTCCAAGTCCTAAAGTATGATTTTCACATTTTAAGACTTTTTCAGGGTTTCTCACCATATTCCAGGTCCTACAGTGTGATTTTCTCATTTTTCGACTTTTTCAGGGTTTCTCACCATATTGGAGGTTCTACAAGTGTGATTTTCTTATTTTTCGACTGATTCAGTGTTTCTCACCATATTGCAGGTCCTACAGTGTGATTTTATCATTTTTCGACTTTTTCAGGGTTTCTCACCATATTGGAGGTTCTACAAGTGTGATATTCTTATTTTTTGACTTTTTCAGGGTTTCTTACCATATTCCAGCTTCTACAGTGTATTTTTCTCATTTTTTGACTTTTTCATGGTTACTCATCATATTCTAAATCCTACAGTGTGATTTTCGCATTTTTGGAAATTTTCAGGGTTTCTCACCATAGTGCAAGTACTACAAGTTTGATTTTCTTATTTTTTGACTGTTTAAGTGTTTATCACCATATTGCAGGTCCTAATGTGTGATTTTCTCATTTTGAGACTTTTTCTGTGTTTCTCACCATATTCCAGCTACTACAGTGTGATTTTCTCATTTTTCGACTTTTATAGGGTTCCTCATCATATTCCAAGTCCTAGAGTGTGATTTTTCTAATTATTGACTTTTTCAGGGTTACTCACCAAATTCCATCTTCTACAGTGTGATTTTCAAATTTTTCGACTTTTTCAGGGTTTTTCATCATATTCCAAGTCCTACAGTGTGATTTTCTCATTTTTTGACTTTTTCAGGGTTTCTCATCATATTCCAAGTCCTAGAGAGTGATTTTTCTAATTTTTCGCCTTTTTCAGAGTTTCTCACCATATTCCAGGTTCCACAGTGTTATTTTTCTCATTTTTTGACTTTTTCAGGATTGCTCAACATATTCCATCTTCTACAGTGTGATTTTTTCATTTTTCAACTTTTTCAGGGTTTCTCATCTTATTCCAAGTCCTACAGGGTGATTTTCTCATTTTTTGACTTTTTCAGGGTGTCTCATCTTATTCCAAGTCCTACAGTGTGATTTTCTCATTTTGCAACTTTTTCAGGGTTTCTCACCATATTGCAGGTCCTACAAGTGTGAATTTCTTATTTTTTGACTTTTTCAGGGTTTCTCACCATATTCCAGCTCCTTCAGTGTATTTTTCTCATTTTTCGACTTTTTCAGGGTTTCTCACCATATTGCAGATATGACAAATTTGATTTTCTTATTTTTCGACTGCTTCAGGGTTTCTCACCATATTCCAGGTCCTACAGTGTAATTTTCTCATTTTTTGACTTTTTCAGTGTTTCTCACCATATTGCAGGTCCTACTGTGTGATTTTCTCATTTTTAGACTTTTTCAGTGTTTACTCACCATATTCAAGGTACTACAGTGTTATTTTCTCATTTTGAGACTTTTTCAGGTTTTCTCATCTTATTCCAAGTCCTACAGGGTGATTTTCTCTTTTTTCGACTTTTAAAGGGTTTCTCAACATATTCCAGGTCCTACAGTGTAATATTCTCATTTTTTGACTTTTTCAGGGTTTGTCACCATATTCCAGGTACTACAGTGTGATTTTCTTATTTTAGACTTTTTCAGTGTTTCTCACCAAATTCCAGGACCTACTGCGTCATTTTCTCATTTTTGACTTTTTCAGGGTTTCTCACCATATTCCATGTCCTACACTGTAATTTTCTCATTTTTCGACTTTTTCAGGGTTTTTCACCCTATTGGAGGTCCTACAAGTGTGATTTTCTTATTTTTCGACTTTTTCAGGGTTTCTCATCATATTCCAGCTCCTACAGTGTTTTATACTCATTTTTTTGATTTTTTCACGGTTTCTCATCATTTCCAAATCCTATAGTGTGATTTTCTCATTTTTTGACTTTTTCAGTGTTTCTCACCATATTGCAGGTCCTACTGTGTGATTTTCTCATTTTTAGACTTTTTCAGGGTTTGTCACCATATTCCAGGTACTACAGTGTTATTTTCTCATTTTGAGACTTTTTCAGGTTTTCTCATCTTATTCCAAGTCCTACAGGGTGATTTTCTCTTTTTTCGACTTTTAAAGGGTTTCTCAACATATTCCAGGTCCTACAGTGTAATATTCTCATTTTTTGACTTTTTCAGGGTTTGTCACCATATTCCAGGTACTACAGTGTGATTTTCTTATTTTAGACTTTTTCAGTGTTTCTCACCAAATTCCAGGACCTACTGCGTCATTTTCTCATTTTTGACTTTTTCAGGTTTCTCACCATATTCCATGTCCTACACTGTAATTTTCTCATTTTTCGACTTTTTCAGGGTTTTTCACCCTATTGGAGGTCCTACAAGTGTGATTTTCTTATTTTTCGACTTTTTCAGGGTTTCTCATCATATTCCAGCTCCTACAGTGTTTTATACTCATTTTTTTGATTTTTTCACGGTTTCTCATCATTTCCAAATCCTATAGTGTGATTTTCTCATTTTTGACTTTTTCAGTGTTTCTCACCATATTGCAGGTCCTACTGTGTGATTTTCTCATTTTTAGACTTTTTCAGTGTTTACTCACCATATTCAAGGTACTACAGTGTGATTTTCTCATTTTTTTGACTTTTTCAGGGTATATCATCATATTCCAAGTCCTAGAGTGTGATTTTCTCTTTTTTCGACTCTTTCAGAGTTTCTCACCTTATTCCAGGTCCTACAGTGTGATTTTCTCATTTTAAGACTTTTTCAGGGTTTCTCAACACATTCCAGGTACTACAGTGTGATTTTCTCATTTTTCGACTTTTTCAGGGTTCCTCATCATATTCCAAGTCCTAGAGTGTGATTTTTATAATTATTGACTTTTTCACGGTTGCTCACCATATTCCATCTTCTACAGTGTGATTTTCTCATTTTTCGACTTTTTCAGGGTTTTTCATCATATTCCAAGTTCTATAGTGTGATTTTCTCATTTTTTGACTTTTTCAGGGTTTCTCACCATATTCCAGGTCCTACAGTGTGATTTTCTCATTTTTCAACTTTTTCAGGGTTTCTCACCATAATGAAGGTCAAACAAGTGTGAGTTTCTTATTTTTCGACTTTTTCAGGTTTTCTCACCATATTCCAGCTCCTACAGTGTATCTTTCTCATTTTTAGACTTTTTCACGTTTTCTCACAATATTCCAAGTCCTACTGCGTGATTTTCTCATTTTTCGACTTTTTCAGGGTTTCTCACCATATTCCAAGTCCTACAGTGTGATTTTCTCATTTTTCGACTTTTTCAGAATTTCTCACCCTATTGCAGGTCCTACAAGTGTTAATTTCTCATTTTTTGACTTTTTCAGGGTTTCTCACCATATTGCAAATATGACAAATTTGATTTTCTTATTTTTCGACTGCTTCAGGGTTTCTCACCATATTCCAGGTCCTACTGTGTGATTTTCTCATTTTTAGACTTTTTCAGTGTTTTTCTCACCATATTCAAGGTACTACAGTGTTATTTTCTCATTTTTTGACATTTTCAGGTTTTCTCATCACATTCCATGTCCTAGAGGGTGATTTTCTCTTTTTTCGACTTTTAAAGTGTTTCTCAACATATTCCAGGTCCTACAGTGTAATTTTCTCATGTTTTGACTTTTTCAGTGTTTCTCACCATATTGCAGGTCCTACAAGTGTGAATTTCTTTTTTTTCGACTTTTTCAGAGTTACTCACCATATTCCAGGTCCTACAGTGTGATTTTCTCATTTTTAGATTTTTCAGTGTTTCTCAACATATTGCAGGTCCTACTGTGTGATTTTCTCATTTTAAGACTTTTTCAGGGTTTCTCACCATATTCCAGGTCCTACTGTGTGATTTTCTCATTTTTTTACTTTTATAGTGTTTCTCATCATATTCCAAGTCCTACAGTGTGATTTTCTCATTTTTTGACTTTTTCAGGGTTTCTTATCATATTCCAAGTCCTAGACTGTGATTTTTCTAATTTTTCGACTTTTTCAGATTATATCACCATATTCCTTTTACTACAGTGTTGTTTCTCATTTTTTGACTTTTTCAAGCTTTCTCACCATATTCAATGTCCTACAGTGTGATTTTCTCATTTAAAGGCTTTTTCAGGGTTTGTCACCATATTCCAGGTACTACAGTGTAATTTTCTTATTTTAGACTTTTTCAGTGTTTCTCACCAAATTCCAGGACCTACTGCGTGATTTTCTCATTTTTCGACTTTTTCAGGGTTTCTCACCATATTCCAGGTCCTACACTGTGATTTTCTCATTTTTCGACTTTTTCAGGGTTTTTCACCATATTGGAGGTCCTACAAGTGTGATTTTCTTATTTTTCGACTTTTTCAGGGTTTCTCATCATATTCCAAATCCTACAGTGTGATTTTCTCATTTTTGGAATTTTTCAGGGTTTCTCAACATATTGCAGGTACTACAAGTTTGATTTTCTTATTTTTTGACTGTTTCAGTGTTTCTTACCATATTGCAGGTCCTACTGTGTGATTTTCTCATTTTGAGACTTTTTCAGTGTTTATCACCATATTCCAGCTACTACAGTGTGATTTTCTCATTTTTCGATTTTTTCTGGGTTTCTCATCATATTCCAAGTCCTAGAGAGTGATTTTTCTAATTTTTCGCCTTTTTCAGAGTTTCTCACCATATTCCAGGTTCCACAGTGTGATTTTTCTCATTTTTTGACTTTTTCAGGATTGCTCAACATATTCCATCTTCTACAGTATGATTTTCTCATTTTTCAACTTTTTCAGGGTTTCTCATCTTATTCCAAGTCCTACAGTGTGATTTTCTCATTTTTTGACTTTTTCAGGGTGTCTCATCTTATTCCAAGTCATACAGTGTGATTTTCTCATTTTTCGACTTTTTCAGGGTTTCTCACCATATTGCAGGTCCTACAAGTGTGAATTTCTTATTTTTTGACTTTTTCAGGGTTTCTCACCATATTGCAGATAAGACAAATTTGATTTTCTTATTTTTCGACTTTTTCAGGGTTTCTCACCATATTCCAGGTCCTACTGTGTGATTTTCTCATTTTTAGACTTTTTCAGTGTTTACTCACCATATTCAAGGTACTACAGTGTTATTTTCTCATTTTTTTGACTTTTTCAGGTTTTCTCATCTTATTCCAAGTCCTACAGGGTGATTTTCTCTTTTTTCGACTTTTAAAGGGTTTCTCAACATATTCCAGGTCCACCAGTGTAATTTTCTCATTTTTTGACTTTTTCAGTGTTTCTCACCATATTGCAGGTCCTACAAGTGTGAATTTCTAATTTTTCGACTTTTTCAGAGTTACTCACCATATTCCAGGTCCTAAAGTGTGATTTTTTCATTTCAAGATTTTTCAGTGTTTCTCACCATATTCCAGGTCCTACTGCCTGATGTTCTCATTTTTCGACTTTTTCAGGGTTTCTCACCATATTCCAAGTCCTACAGTGTGATTTTCTCATTTTTTTGACATTTTCAGGGTTTGTCACCATATTCCAGGTACTACAGTGTGATTTTCTTATTTTAGACTTTTTCAGTGCTTCTCACCAAATTCCTGGACCTACTGCGTGATTTTCTCATTTTTGACTTTTTCAGGGTTTCTCACCATATTCCATGTCCTACACTGTAATTTTCTCATTTTTCGACTTTTTCAGGGTTTTTCACCATATTGGAGGTCCTACAAGTGTGATTTTTTTATTTTCGACTTTTTCAGGGTTTCTCAACATATTCCAGCTCCTACAGTGTATTATTCTCATTTTTTTGATTTTTTCACGGTTTCTCATCTTATTCCAAATCCTACAGTGTGATTTTCTCATTTTTGGAATTTTTCAGGGTTTCTCACCATATTGCAGGTTCTACATTGTGATTTTTCTCATTTTTTGAATTTTTCAGGGTTGCTCACCATATTTCAGCTCCTACAGTGTATTTCTGTCATTTTTTGTCTTTTTCACGGTTTCTCATCTTATTCCAAGTCCTATATTTTGATTTTCTCCTTTTTTGACTTTTTTAGGGTTTCTCACCATTTTGCAGGTACTACAAGTTTGATTTTCTTATTTTTCCATCTTTCAGGGTTTCTCACCATATTCCAGGTCCTACTGTTTGATTTTCTCATTTTTAGACTTTTTAAGGGTTTCTCACCATATTCCAGGTACTACAGTGTGATTTTCTCATTTTTTTTTTGACTTTTTCATGGTATATCATCATATTCCAAGTCCTAGAGTGTGATTTTCTCTTTTTTCGACTATTTCAGAGTTTCTCACCATATTCCAGGTCCTACAGTGTGATTTTCTCGTTTTAAGACTTTATCAGGGTTTCTCAACACATTCCAGGTTCTACAGTGTGATTTTCTCATTTTTCGACTTTTTCAGGGTTTCTCATCTTATTCCAAGTCCTACAGTGTGATTTTCTCGTTTTAAGACTTTTTCAGGGTTTCTCAACACATTCCAGCTTCTACAGTGTATTTTTCTCATTTTTTGACTTTTTAACGGTTACTCATCATATTCTAAATCCTACAGTGTGATTTTCGCATTTTTGGAAATTTTCAGGGTTTCTCACCATATTGCAGGTACTACAAGTTTGATTTTCTTATTTTTTGACTGTTTAAGTGTTTATCACCATATTGCAGGTCCTACTGTGTGATTTTCTCATTTTGAGACTTTTTCAGTGTTTCTCACCATATTCCAGCTACTACAGTGTGATTTTCTCATTTTTCGACTTTTTCAGGGTTTTTCATCATATTCCAAGTTCTGTAGTGTGATTTTCTCATTTTTTGACTTTTTCAGGGTTTCTCACCATATTCCAGGTCCTACAGTGTGATTTTCTCATTTTTCGACTTTTTCAGGGTTTCTCACCATAATGGAGGTCAAACAAGTGTGAGTTTCTTATTTTTCGACTTTTTCAGGTTTTCTCACCATATTCCAGCTCCTACGGTGTATTTTTCTCATTTTTAGACTTTTTCACGTTTTCTCACAATATTCCTGGTCCTACTGCGTGATTTTCTCATTTTTCGACTTTTTCAGGTTTCTCACCATATTCCAAGTCCTACAGTGTGATTTTCTCATTTTTTGACTTTTTCAGAATTTCTCACCCTATTGCAGGTCCTACAAGTGTGAATTTCTTATTTTTTGACTTTTTCAGGGTTTCTCACCATATTCTAGCTCCTTCAGTGTATTTTTCTCATTTTTTGACACTTCAGGGTTTCTCACCATATTGCAGATATGACAAATTTGATTTTCTTATTTTTCGACTGCTTCAGGGTTTCTCACCATATTCCAGGTCCTACTGTGTGTTTTTCTCATTTTTAGACTTTTTCAGTGTTTTCTCACCATATTCAAGGTACTACAGTGTTATTTTCTCATTTTTTGACTTTTTCAGGTTTTCTCCTCATATTCCATGTCCTAGAGGGTGATTTTCTCTTTTTTTGACTTTTAAATTGTTTCTCAACATATTCTAGGTCCTACAGTGTAATTTTCTCATGTTTTGACTTTTTCAGTGTTTCTCACCATATTGCAGGTCCTACAAGTCTGAATTTCTCATTTTTCGGCTTTTTCAGAGTTACCATATTCCAGGTCCTACAGTGTGATTTTCTCATTTTAAGATTTTTCAGTGTTTCTCAACATATTGCAGGTCCTACTGTGTGATTTTCTCTTTTTAAGACTTTTTCAGGGTTTCTTTTTTTTTTTTTTGATTTTTAATATTTTTATTACATATTTTCCTCAATTACATTTCCAATGCTATCCCAAAAGTCCCCCATAGCGCCCCCCACTTCCCTACCCACCCATTCCCATTCTTTTGGCCCTGGCATTCCCCTATATTGGGGCATATAATGTTTGCAAGTCCAATGGGCCTCTCTTTCCATTGATGGCCGACTAGGCCATCTTTCGATACATATGCAGCTAGAGACAAGAGCTCCGGGGTTCTGGTTAGTACATCATGTTGTTCCAACAATAGGGTTGCAGATCCCTTTAGCTCCTTGGGTACTTTCTCTAGCTTCTCCATTGGGAGCCCTGTGATACATCCAATAGCTGACTGTGAACATCCACTCCTGTGTTTGCTAGGCCCCGGCATCGTCTCACAAGAGACAGCTATATTTGGGTCCTTTCAGCAAAATCTTGCTAGTGTATGCAATGGTGTCAGCGTTTAGAAGCTGATTATGGGATGGATCCCTGGATATGGCAGTCTCTAAATGGTCCATCCTTTCATCACAGCTACGAACTTTGTCTCTGTAACTCCTTCCCTGGGTGTTTTGTTCCCAATTCTAAGAAGGTGCACAGTGTCCACACTTTGGTCTTCATTCTTCTTGAGTTTCATGCGTTTATCAAATTGTATCTTATATCTTGGGTATCCTAAGTTTTGGGCTAATATCCACTTATCAGTGAATACATATTGTGTGAGTTATTTTGTGATTGTGTTACTTCACTCAAGATGATGCCCTCCAGGTCCTTCCATTTGGCTAGGAATTTCATAAATTCATTCTTTTTAATAGCTGAGTAGTACTCCATTGTGTAAATGTACCATAATTTCTGTATCCATTCCTCTGTTGAGGGACATCTGGTTTCTTTCCAGCTTCTGGCTATTATAAAGAGGGCTGCTATGAACATAGTGGAGCATGTGTCCTTTTTACCGGTTGGGACATCTTCTGGATATATGCCCAGGAGAGGTATTGCTGGATCCTCCGGTAGTACTATGTCCAATTTTCTGAGGAACCGCCAGACTGATTTCCAGAGTGGTTGTACAAGCTTGCAATCCCACCAACAATGGAGGAGTGTTCCTCTTTCTCCACATCCTCGCCAGCATCTGCTGTCACCTGAATTTTTGATCTTAGCCATTCTGACTGGTGTGAGGTGGAATCTCAGGGTTGTTTTGATTTGCATTTCCCTGATGATTAAGGATGTTGAACATTTTTTCAGGTGTTTCTCTGCCATTCGGTATTCCTCAGGTGAGAATTCTTTGTTCAGTTCTGAGCCCCATTTTTTAATGGGGTTATTTGACTTTCTGGAGTCCAACTTCTTGAGTTCTTTATATATATATTGGATATTAGTCCCTTATCTGATTTAGGATAGGTGAAGATCCTTTCCCAATCTGTTGGTGGTTTTTTTGTCTTATTGATGGTGTCTTTAGCCTTGCAGAAGCTTTGTAGTTTCATGAGGTCCCACTTGTCAATTCTCGATCTTACAGCACAAGCCATTACTGTTCTATTCAGGAATTTTTCCCCTGTGCCCATATCTTCAAGGCTTTTCCCCACTTTCTCCTCTATAAGTTTCAGTGTCTCTGGTTTTATGTGAAGTTCCTTGATCCACTTAGACTTGACCTTAGTACAAGGAGATAGGAATGGATCGATTCGCATTCTTCTACATGTTAACAACCAGTTGTGCCAGCACCATTTGTTGAAAATGCTGTCTTTCTTCCACTGGATGTTTTTAGCTCCCTTGTCGAAGATCAAGTGACCATAGGTGTGTGGGTTCATTTCTGGGTCTTCAATTCTATTCCATTGGTCTATTTGTCTGTCACTATACCAGTACCATGCAGTTTTTATCACAATTGCTCTGTAGTAGAGCTTTAGGTCCGGCATGGTGATTCCACCAGAGGTTCTTTTATCCTTGAGAAGAGTTTTTGCTATCCTAGGTTTTTTGTTATTCCAGATGAATTTGCAGATTGCACTTTCTAATTCGTTGAAGAATTGATTTGGAATTTTGATGGGGATTGCATTGAATCTGTAGATTGCTTTTGGCAAGATAGCCATTTTTACAATGTTGATCCTGCCAATCCATGAGCATGGGAGATCTTTCCATCTTCTGAGATCTTCTATAATTTCTTTCTTCAGAAACTTGAAGTTTTTATTATACAGATCTTTCACTTCCTTAGTTAGAGTCACGCCAAGATATTTTATATTATTTGTGACTATTGAGAAGGGTGTTGTTTCCCTAATTTCTTTCTCAGCCTGTTTATTCTTTGTGTAGAGAAAGGCCATTGATTTGTTTGAGTTAATTTTATATCCAGCTACTTCACCGAAGCTGTTTATCAGGCTTAGGAGTTCTCTGGTGGAATTTTTAGGGTCACTTATATATACTATCATATCATCTGCAAAGAGTGATATTTTGACTTCATCTTTTCCAATTTGTATCCCTTTGATCTCCTTTTGTTGTCGAATTGCTCTGGCTAGGACTTCAAGTACAATGTTGAATAGGTATGGAGAAAGTGGACAGCCTTGTCTAGTCCCTGATTTTAGAGGGATTGCTTCAAGCTTCTCACCATTTACTTTGATGTTGGCTACTGGTTTGCTGTAGATTGCTTTTATCATGTTTAGGTATGGGCCTTGAATTCCTGATCTTTCCAAGACTTTTATCATGAATGGGTGTTGGATCTTGTCAAATGCTTTTTCCGCATCTAACGAGATGACCATGTGGTTTTTGTCTTTGAGTTTGTTTATATACTGGATTACGTTGATGGATTTCCGTATATTGAACCATCCCTGCATCCCTGGGATGAAACCTACTTGGTCAGGATGGATGATTGTTTTGATGTGTTCTTGGATTCGGTTAGCAAGAACTTTATTGAGGATTTTTGCATCAATATTCATAAGGGATATTGGTCTGAAGTTTTCTATCTTTGTTGGGTCTTTTTGTGGTTTAGGTATCAGAGTAATTGTGGCTTCATAGAATGAGTTGGGTAGAGTACCTTCTGTTTCTATTTTGTGGAATAGTTTGTGAAGAACTGGGATTAGATCTTCTTTGAAGGTCTGATAGAACTCTGCACTAAACCCATCTGGTCCTGGGCTTTTTTTAGTTGGGAGACTATTAATGACTGCTTCTATTTCTTTGGGGGATATAGGGCTGTTTAGATCATTAACCTGATCTTGATTCAACTTTGGTACCTGGTATCTGTCTAGGAACTTCTCCATTTCATCCAGGTTCTCCAGTTTTGTTGAGTATAGCCTTTGGTAGAAGGATCTGATGGTGTTTTGGATGTCTTCAGGATCTGTTGTTATGTCTCCTTTTTCATTTCTGATTTTGTTAATTAGGATGCTTCCCTGTGCCCTCTAGTGAGTCTGGCTAAGGGTTTATCTATCTTGTTGATTTTCTCAAAGAACCAGCTCCTTGATTGGTTGATTCTTTGAATAGTTTTTCTTGTTTCCACTTGGTTGATTTCACCCCTGAGTTTGATTATTTCCTGCCGTCTACTCCTCTTGGGTGAATTTGCTTCCTTTTGTTCTAGTGCTTTTAGGTGTGTTGTCAAGCTGCTAATGTGTGCTCTCTCTAGTTTCCTTTTGGAGGCACTCAGAGCAATGAGTTTTCCTCTTAGAAATGCTTTCATTGCGTCCCATAAGTTTGGGTATGTTGTGGCTTCATTTTCATTGAACTCTAAAAAGTCCTTAATTTCTTTCTTTATTCCTTCCTTGACCAAGGTATCATTGAGAAGAGTGTTGTTCAGTTTCCACGTGAAGGTTGGCTTTCTATTATTTATTTTGTTATTGAAGATCAGCCTTAGTCCATGGTGATCTGATAGGATGCATGGGACAATTTCAATATTTTTGTATCTGTTGAGGCCTGCTTTGTGACCAATTATGTGGTCAATTTTGGAGAAGGTACCATGAGGTGCTGAGAAGAAGGTATATCCTTTTGTTTTAGGATAGAATGTTCTGTAGATATCTGCCAGATCCATTTGATTCATAATTTCTCTTAGTTTCACTGTGTCCCTGTTTAGTTTCTGTTTCCATGATCTGTCCATTGGTGAAAGTGGTGTGTTGAAGTCTCCCACTATTATTGTATGAGGTGCAATGTGTGCTTTGAGATTTACTAAAGTTTCTTTAATGAATGTGGCTGCCTTTGTATTTGGAGCATAGATATTCAGGATTGATAGTTCCTCTTGGAGGATTTTACCTTTGATGAGTATGAAGTGTCCCTCCCTGTCTTTTTTAATGACTTTGGGTTGGAAGTCAATCTTATCAGATATTAGAATGGCTACTCCATCTTGTTTCTTCATGCCATTTGCTTGGAAAATTGTTTTCCAGCCTTTCATTCTGAGGTAGTGTCTATCCTTTTCTCTGAGATGAGTTTCCTGTAAGCAGCAAAATGTTGGGTCTTGTTTGTGTAGCCAGTTTGTTAGTCTATGTCTTTTTATCGGGGAGTTGAGTCCATTGATATTAAGAGATATTAAGGAAAAGTAATTGTTGTTTCCTGTTATTTTTGTTGTTAAAGTTGGCATTTTGTTCTTGTGGCTGTCTTCTTTTAGGTTTGTTGAGGGATTACCTTCTTGTTGTTTCTAGGGCGTGGTTCCTGTCCTTGTATTGGTTTTTTTCTGTTAATATCCTTTGAAGGGCTGGATTCGTGGAGAGATAATGTGTGAATTTGGTTTTGTCGTGGAATACTTTGGTTTCTCCATCTATGTTAATTGAGAGTTTGGCTGGGTATAGTAGCCTGGGCTGGAATTTGTGTTCTTTTAGTGTCTGTATAACATCCGTCCAGGATCTTCTGGCTTTCATAGTCTCTGGTGAAAAATCTGGTGTAATTCTGATAGGCTTGCCTTTATATGTTACTTGGCCTTTTTCTCTTACTGCTTTTAGTATTCTCTTTATTTAGAGCATTTGTTGTTCTGATTATAATGTGTCGGGAGGTATTTCTTTTCTGGTCCAGTCTATTTGGAGTTCTGAGGCTTCTTGTATGTTCATGGGCATCTCTTTCTTTAGATTTGGGAAGTTTTCTTCTATAATTTTGTTGAAGATGTTTGCTGGTCCTTTGAGTTGAAAATCTTCATTCTCATCCACTCCTATTATCCGTAGGTTTGGTCTTCTCATTGTGTCCTGTATTTCTTGGATGTTTTGAGTTAGGATCTTTTTGCATTTTACATTTTCCTTGATTGTTGTGCCGATGTTCTCTATGGAATCTTCTGCACCTGAGATTCTCTCTTCCATCTCTTGTATTCTGTTGCTGATGCTCGTATCTATGGTTCCAGATTTCTTTCCTAGGGTTTCTATCTCCAGTGTTGCCTCATTTTGGGTTTTCTTTATTGTGTCTACTTCCCTTTTTAGTTCTAGTATGGTTTTGTTCATTTCCATCATCTGTTTGGATGTGTTTTCCTGTTTTTCTGTAAGGACTTCTACCTGTTTGATTATGTTATCCTGTTTTTCTTTAAGGATTTGTAACTCTTTAGCAGTGTTCTCCTGCAATTCTTTAAGGGATTTTTGTGCTTCCTCTTTATTGTCTTCTGCCTGTTTAGCAGTGTTCTCCTGCATTTCTTTAAGTGTGTTATTAAAGTCCTTCTTGAAGTCCTCTATCATCATCAGGAGATATGCTTTTAAATCCTTGTCTAGCTTTTCCGGTGTGTTGGGGTGCCCTGGACTGGGCAAAGTGGGGGTGCTGGGTTCTGATGATGGTGAGTGGTCTTGGTTTCTGTTAGTAAGATTATTACGTTTACCTTTCGCCATCTGGTAATCTCTGGGGATAGTTGTTATCTTTGTCACTGTTTAAAGATTGGAGCAGAAGCTGTGTTCCACTCACCAGAGTCCCAAAATCCTGCGGCGGGGGTCGTGGGTAGCTGGCGGGTGTCAGGCAACCCTGCGCTCCCGCTACCCCAGCGCTGATCCGGCCGGATGAGGCCTGTGGCCCTACTCAGGCCGGTTTCTGCTTCCCTAACTAATGCAGTCTCAGGTCCCGAGCACTTGGGTTGGAGCAGAAGCTGTGCTCCACTCACCAGAAGTCTTAAGATCCTGTGGCGGGTGTTGTGGGTAGCTGGCGAGTGTCAGCCGACCCTGCGCCCCAGCTGCCCTGGTGCTTTTCTGACCGGAAGAGGGTTGTGCTTTTTCAGGGTTTCTCACCATATTCCAGATCCTACTGTGTGATTTTCTCATATTTTTACTTTTTCTGTGTTTCTCATCATATTCCAAGTCCTACAGTGTGATTTTCTCATTTTTTGACTTTTTCAGGGTTTCTCATCATATTCCAAGTCCTAGACTGTGATTTTTCTAATTTTTCGACTTTTTCAGATTATATCACCATATTCCTTTTACTACAGTGTTGTTTCTCATTTTTTGACTTTTTCAGGGTTTCTCATCATATTCCAAGTCCTAGAGTGTGATTTTTCTAATTTTTCGACTTTTTCAGATTATATCACCATATTCCTTTTACTACAGTGTGATGTTTCTCATTTTTTGACTTTTTCAAGGTTTCTCACCATATTCCATGTCCTACAGTGTGATTTTCTCATTTTAAGACTTTTTCAGGGTTTGTCACCATATTCCAGGTACTACAGTGTAATTTTTTTATTTTAGACTTTTTCAGTGTTTCTCACCATATTCCAGGACCTACTGCGTGATTTTCTCATTTTTCGACTTTTTCAGGGTTTCTCACCATATTCCAGGTCCTATACTGTGATTTTCTCATTTTTCGACTTTTTCAGAGTTTTTCACTATATTGGAGGTCCTACAAGTGTGATTTTCTTATTTTTCGACTTTTTCAGGGTTTCTCATCATATTCGAGCTCCTACAGTGTATTATTCTCATTTTTTGACTTTTTCACGGTTTCTCATCATAATCCAAATCCTACAGTGTGATTTTCTCATTTTTGGAATTTTTCAGGGTTTCTTACCATATTCCAGTTTCTACAGTGTTATTTTTCTAATTTTCGACTTTTTCAGTGGTGCTCACCATATTCCATCTTCTACAGTGTGATTTTCTCATTTTTCGACTTTTTCAGGGTTTCTCATCATATTCCAAGTCCTACAGTGTGATTTTCTCATTTTTTGACTTTTTCAGGGTTTCTCATCATATTCCAAGTCCTACAGTGTGATTTTTTCATTTTTTGACTTTTTCAGGGTTTCTCATCATATTCCAAGTACTACAGTGTGATTTTTTCATTTTTTGACTTTTTCAGGTTTTCTCATCATATTCCAAGTCCTACAGTGTTATTTTCTCATTTTTTGACTTTTTCAGTGTTTCTCACCATATTCCAGGTCCTACAGTGTGATTTTCTCATTTTTTGACTTTTTCAGGGTTTCTCACCATATTGGAGGTTCTATAAGTGTGATTTTCATATTTTTCGACTTTTTCAGGGTTTCTCACCATATTCCAGCTTCTACAGTGTATTTTTCTCATTTTTTGACTTTTTCACGGTTTCTCATCATATTCTAAATCCTACAGTGTGATTTTCTCATTTTTGGAATTTTTCAGGGTTTCTCACCATATTGCAGGTACTACAAGTTTGATTTTCTTCTTTTTTGACTGTTTAAGTTTTTCTCACCATATTGCAGGTCCTACTGTGTGATTTTCTCATTTTGAGACTTTTTCAGTGTTTCTCACCATATTCCAGCTACTACAGTGTGATTTTCTCATTTTTCGACTTTTTCAGGGTTTCTCATCATATTCCAATCCTAGAGTGTGATTTTTCTAATTTTTCGACTTTTTCAGAGTTTCTCACCATATTCCAGGTTCTACATTGTTATTTTTCTAATTTTTGACTTTTTCAGGGTTACTCACCATATTCCATCTTCTACAGTGAGATTTTCTCATTTTTCGACTTTTTCAGGGTTTCTCATCATATTCCAAGTCCTACAGTGTGATTTTCTCATTTTTTGACTTTTTCAGGGTTTCTCATCATATTCCAAGTCCTACAGTGTGATTTTCTCATTTTTTGACTTTTTCAGGGTTTCTCACCATATTCCAGGTCCTACAGTGTGATTTTCTCTTTTTTTAACTTTTCAGGGTTTCTTACCGTATTCCAGGTTCTACATTGTCATTTTCTCATTTTTTGAATATTTCAGGTTTTCTCAACATATTCCAGGTCTACACTGTCATTTTCTAATTTGCGACTTTTTCAGAGTTTCTCACCATATTCCATGTACTACAGTGTGATTTTCTCATTTTTCGACTTTTTCAGGGTTTCTCACCATAATGGAGATCAAACAAGTATGAGTTTCTTATTTTTCGAATTTTTCAGGTTTTCTCACCATATTCCAGTTCCTACAGTGTATTTTTCTCATTTTTAGACTTTTTCACGTTTTCTCACAATATTCCTGGTCCTACTGCGTGATTTTCTCATTTTTCGACTTTTTCAGGGTTTCTCACCATATTCCAAGTCATTCAGTGTGATTTTCTCATTTTTTGACTTTTTCACGGTTTCTCATCATAATCCAAATCCTACAGTGTGATTTTCTCATTTTTGGAATTTTTCAGGGTTTCTTACCATATTCCAGTTTCTACAGTGTTATTTTTCTAATTTTCGACTTTTTCAGTGGTGCTCACCATATTCCATCTTCTACAGTGTGATTTTCTCATTTTTCGACTTTTTCAGGGTTTCTCATCATATTCCAAGTCCTACAGTGTGATTTTCTCATTTTTTGACTTTTTCAGGGTTTCTCATCATATTCCAAGTCCTACAGTGTGATTTTTTCATTTTTTGACTTTTTCAGGGTTTCTCATCATATTCCAAGTACTACAGTGTGATTTTTTCATTTTTTGACTTTTCAGGTTTTCTCATCATATTCCAAGTCCTACAGTGTTATTTTCTCATTTTTTGACTTTTTCAGTGTTTCTCACCATATTCCAGGTCCTACAGTGTGATTTTCTCATTTTTTGACTTTTTCAGGGTTTCTCACCATATTGGAGGTTCTATAAGTGTGATTTTCATATTTTTCGACTTTTTCAGGGTTTCTCACCATATTCCAGCTTCTACAGTGTATTTTTCTCATTTTTTGACTTTTTCACGGTTTCTCATCATATTCTAAATCCTACAGTGTGATTTTCTCATTTTTGGAATTTTTCAGGGTTTCTCACCATATTGCAGGTACTACAAGTTTGATTTTCTTCTTTTTTGACTGTTTAAGTTTTTCTCACCATATTGCAGGTCCTACTGTGTGATTTTCTCATTTTGAGACTTTTTCAGTGTTTCTCACCATATTCCAGCTACTACAGTGTGATTTTCTCATTTTTCGACTTTTTCAGGGTTTCTCATCATATTCCAATCCTAGAGTGTGATTTTTCTAATTTTTCGACTTTTTCAGAGTTTCTCACCATATTCCAGGTTCTACATTGTTATTTTTCTAATTTTTGACTTTTTCAGGGTTACTCACCATATTCCATCTTCTACAGTGAGATTTTCTCATTTTTCGACTTTTTCAGGGTTTCTCATCATATTCCAAGTCCTACAGTGTGATTTTCTCATTTTTTGACTTTTTCAGGGTTTCTCATCATATTCCAAGTCCTACAGTGTGATTTTCTCATTTTTTGACTTTTTCAGGGTTTCTCACCATATTCCAGGTCCTACAGTGTGATTTTCTCTTTTTTTAACTTTTCAGGGTTTCTTACCGTATTCCAGGTTCTACATTGTCATTTTCTCATTTTTTGAATATTTCAGGTTTTCTCAACATATTCCAGGTCTACACTGTCATTTTCTAATTTGCGACTTTTTCAGAGTTTCTCACCATATTCCATGTACTACAGTGTGATTTTCTCATTTTTCGACTTTTTCAGGGTTTCTCACCATAATGGAGATCAAACAAGTATGAGTTTCTTATTTTTCGAATTTTTCAGGTTTTCTCACCATATTCCAGTTCCTACAGTGTATTTTTCTCATTTTTAGACTTTTTCACGTTTTCTCACAATATTCCTGGTCCTACTGCGTGATTTTCTCATTTTTCGACTTTTTCAGGGTTTCTCACCATATTCCAAGTCATTCAGTGTGATTTTCTCATTTTTTGACTTTTTCAGAATTTCTCACCCTATTGGAGGTCCTACAAGTGTGAATTTCTTATTTTTTGACTTTTTCAGGGTTTCTCACCATATTCCAGCTCCTTCAGTGCATTTTTCTCATTTTTTGACTTTTTCAGGGTTTCTCACCATATTGCAGATATGACAAATTTGATTTTCTTATTTTTCGACTGCTTCAGGGTTTCTCACCATATTCCAGGTCCTACTGTGTGATTTTCTCATTTTTAGACTTTTTCAGTGTTTACTCACCATATTCAAGGTACTACAGTGTTATTTTCTCATTTTTTGACTTTTTCAGGTTTTCTCATCATATTCCAATTCCTACAGTGTGATTTTCTCTTTTTTCGACTTTTAAAGAGTTTCTCAACATATTCCAGGTCCACCAGTGTAATTTTCTCATGTTTTGACTTTTTCAGTGTTTCTCACCATATTGCAGGTCCTACAAGTGTGAATTTCTCATTTTTCGACTTTTTCAGAGTTACTCACCATATTCCAGGTCCTACAGTGTGATTTTCCCATTTTAATATTTTTCAGTGTTTTTCACCATATTCCAGGTCCTACTGCCTGATTTTCTCATGTTTTTGACTTTTTCAGAGTTTCTCACCATATTCCAAGTCCTACAGTGTGATTTTCTCATTTTTTGACATTTTCAGGGTTTCTCATCTTATTCTAAGTCCTAGAGTGTGATTTTTCTAATTTTTCGACTTTTTCAGATTATATCACCATATTCCTTGTATTACAGTGTGATGTTTCTCATTTTTTGACTTTTTCAATGTTTCTCACCATATTCCATGTCCTACAGTGTGATTTTCTCATTTTTCGATTTTTTTCAGGGTTTGTAACCATATTCAAGGTACTACAGTGTGATTTTCTTATTTTATTCTTTTTCAGTGTTTCTCAGAAAAGTCCAGGACCCACTGCGTTATTTTCTCATTTTTCGGCTTTTTCAGTGTTTCTCACCATATTCCAGGTCCTACAATGTGATTTTCTCATTTTTCGACTTTTTCATGGTTTTTCACCATATTGGAGGTCCTACAAGTGTGATTTTCTTATTTTTCGACTTTTTCAGTGTTTCTCATCATATTCCAAGTCCTAGAGTGTAATTTTTCTAATTTTTCGACTTTTTCAGTGTTTCTCACCATTTTCCAGGTTCTACATTGTGATTTTTCTCATTTTTTGAATTTTTCAGGGTTTCTCACCATATTCGATATTCTACAGTTTGAATTACTCATTTTTCGACTTTTTCAGGGTTTCTCATCATATTCCAAGTCCTACAGTGTGATTTTATCATTTTTGGAAATTTTCAGGGTTTCTCAACATATTCCAAGTCCTAGAGTGTGATATTTCTATTTTTTCGACTTTTTCAGAGTTTCTCACCATATTCCAGTTTCTACAGTGTTATTTTTCTAATTTTCGACTTTTTCAGGGTTTCTCATCATATTCCAAGTCCTACAGTGTGATTTTCTCATTTTTTGACTTTTTCAGGGTTTCTCATCATATTCCAAGTCCTACAGTGTGATTTTCTCATTTTTGGAAATTTTCAGGGTTTCTCAACATATTCCAAGTCCTAGAGTGTGATATTTCTATTTTTTCGACTTTTTCAGAGTTTCTCACCATATTCCAGTTTCTACAGTGTTATTTTTCTAATTTTCGACTTTTTCAGAGTTGCTCACCATATTCCATCTTCTACAGTGTGATTTTCTCATTTTTCGACTTTTTCAGGGTTTCTCATCATATTCCAAGTCCTACAGTGTGATTTTCTCATTTTTTGACTTTTTCAGGGTTTCTCATCATATTCCAAGTCCTACAGTGTGATTTTCTCATTTTTTGACTTTTTCAGGTTTTCTCATCATATTCCAAGTCCTACAGTGTTATTTTCTCATTTTTTGATTTTTTCAGTGTTTCTCACCATATTCCAGGTCCTACACTGTGATTTTCTCATTTTTTGACTTTTTCAGGGTTTCTCACCATATTGGAGGTTCTACAAGTGTGATTTTCTTATTTTTCGACTTTTTCAAGGTTTCTCACCATATTACAACTTCTACAGTGTATTGTTCTCATTTTTTGACTTTTTCACGGTTTCTCATCATATTCTAAATCCTACAGTCTGATTTTCTCATTTTTGGAATTTTTCAGGGTTTCTCAACATATTGCAGGTACTACAAGTTTGATTTTCTTATTTTTTGACTGTTTAAGTGTTTCTCACCATATTGCATGTCCTACTGTGTGATTTTCTCATTTTGAGACTTTTTCAGTGTTTCTCACCATATTCCAGCTACTACAGTGTGATTTTCTCATTTTTTTACTTTTTCAGGGTTTCTCATCATATTCCAAGTCCTAGAGTGTGATTTTTCTAATTTTTCGACTTTTTCAGAGTTTCTCACCATATACCAGGTTTTACAGTGTTATTTTTCTAATTTTTGACTTTTTCAGGGTTGCTCACCATATTCCATCTTTTACAGTGTGATTTTCTCATTTTTCGACTTTTTCAGGGTTTCTCATCATATTCCAAGTCCTACAGTGTGATTTTCTTATTTTTTGACTTTTTCAGGGTTTCTCATCTTATTCCAAGTCCTAGAGTGTGATTTTTCTAATTTTCGAATTTTTCAGATTATATCACCATATTCCTTTTACTACAGTGTGATTTTTCTCATTTTTTGACTTTTTCAAGGTTTCTCACCATATTCCATGTCCTACAGTGTGATTTTCTCATTTTAAGACTTTTTCAGGGTTTGTCACCATATTCCAGGTACTACAGTGTGATTTTCTTATTTTAGACTTTTTCAGTGTTTCTGAACAAATTCCAGGACCTACTGCGTGATTTTCTCATTTTTCGACTTTTTCAGGGTTTCTCATCATATTCCAGCTCCTACAGTGTATTATTCTCATTTTTTGACTTTTTCACGGTTTCTCATCATATTCCAAATCCTACAGTGTGATTTTCTCATTTTTGGAATTTTTCAGGGTTTCTCAACATATTGCAGGTACTACAAGTTTGATTTTCTTATTTTTCGACTTTTTCAGTGTTTCTTACCATATTGCAGGTCCTACTGTGTGATTTTCTCATTTTGAGACTTTTTCAGTGTTTATCACCATATTCCAGCTACTACAGTGTGATTTTCTCATTTTTCGACTTCTTCAGGGTTTTTCACTATATTGGAGGTCCTACAAGTGTGATTTTCTTATTTTTCGACTTTTTCAGGGTTTCTCATCATATTCGAGCTCCTACAGTGTATTATTCTCATTTTTTGACTTTTTCACGGTTTCTCATCATAATCCAAATCCTACAGTGTGATTTTCTCATTTTGGAATTTTTCAGGGTTTCTCACCATATTGCAGGTACTACAAGTTTGATTTTCTTCTTTTTTGACTGTTTAAGTTTTTCTCACCATATTGCAGGTCCTACTGTGTGATTTTCTCATTTTGAGACTTTTTCAGTGTTTCTCACCATATTCCAGCTACTACAGTGTGATTTTCTCATTTTTCGACTTTTTCAGGGTTTCTCATCATATTCCAATCCTAGACTGTGATTTTTCTAATTTTTCGACTTTTTCAGAGTTTCTCACCATATTCCAGGTTCTACATTGTTATTTTTCTAATTTTTGACTTTTCAGGGTTGCTCACCATATTCCATCTTCTACAGTGAGATTTTCTCATTTTTCGACTTTTTCAGGGTTTCTCATCATATTCCAAGTCCTACAGTGTGATTTTCTCATTTTTTGACTTTTTCAGGGTTTCTCATCATATTCCAAGTCCTACAGTGTGATTTTCTCATTTTTTGACTTTTTCAGGGTTTCTCACCATATTCCAGGTCCCTACAGTGTGATTTTCTCTTTTTTTAACTTTTCAGGGTTTCTTACCGTATTCCAGGTTCTACATTGTCATTTTCTCATTTTTTGAATATTTCAGGTTTTCTCAACATATTCCAGGTCTACACTGTCATTTTCTAATTTGCGACTTTTTCAGAGTTTCTCACCATATTCCATGTACTACAGTGTGATTTTCTCATTTTTCGACTTTTCAGGGTTTCTCACCATAATGGAGATCAAACAAGTATGAGTTTCTTATTTTTCGAATTTTTCAGGTTTTCTCACCATATTCCAGTTCCTACAGTGTATTTTTCTCATTTTTAGACTTTTTCACGTTTTCTCACAATATTCCTGGTCCTACTGCGTGATTTTCTCATTTTTCGACTTTTTCAGGGTTTCTCACCATATTCCAAGTTATTCAGTGTGATTTTCTCATTTTTTGACTTTTTCAGAATTTCTCACCCTATTGGAGGTCCTACAAGTGTGAATTTCTTATTTTTTGACTTTTTCAGGGTTTCTCACCATATTCCAGCTCCTTCAGTGTATTTTTCTCATTTTTTGACTTTTTCAGGGTTCTCACCATATTGCAGATATGACAAATTTGATTTTCTTATTTTTCGACTGCTTCAGGGTTTCTCACCATATTCCAGGTCCTACTGTGTGATTTTCTCATTTTTAGACTTTTTCAGTGTTTACTCACCATATTCAAGGTACTACAGTGTTATTTTCTCATTTTTTGACTTTTTCAGGTTTTCTCATCATATTCCAATTCCTACAGTGTGATTTTCTCTTTTTTCGACTTTTAAAGAGTTTCTCAACATATTCCAGGTCCACCAGTGTAATTTTCTCATGTTTTGACTTTTTCAGTGTTTCTCACCATATTGCAGGTCCTACAAGTGTGAATTTCTCATTTTTCGACTTTTTCAGAGTTACTCACCATATTCCAGGTCCTACAGTGTGATTTTCCCATTTTAATATTTTTCAGTGTTTTTTCACCATATTCCAGGTCCTACTGCCTGATTTTCTCATGTTTTTGACTTTTTCAGAGTTTCTCACCATATTCCAAGTCCTACAGTGTGATTTTCTCATTTTTTGACATTTTCAGGGTTTCTCATCTTATTCTAAGTCCTAGAGTGTGATTTTTCTAATTTTTCGACTTTTTCAGATTATATCACCATATTCCTTGTACTACAGTGTGATGTTTCTCATTTTTTGACTTTTTCAATGTTTCTCACCATATTCCATGTCCTACAGTGTGATTTTCTCATTTTTCGATTTTTTTCAGGGTTTGTAACCATATTCAAGTACTACAGTGTGATTTTCTTATTTTATTCTTTTTCAGTGTTTCTCAGAAAAGTCCAGGACCCACTGCGTTATTTTCTCATTTTTCGGCTTTTTCAGTGTTTCTCACCATATTCCAGGTCCTACAATGTGATTTTCTCATTTTCGACTTTTTCATGGTTTTTCACCATATTGGAGGTCCTACAAGTGTGATTTTCTTATTTTTCGACTTTTTCAGTGTTTCTCATCATATTCCAAGTCCTAGAGTGTAATTTTTCTAATTTTTCGACTTTTTCAGTGTTTCTCACCATTTTCCAGGTTCTACATTGTGATTTTTCTCATTTTTTGAATTGTTCAGGGTTTCTCACCATATTCGATCTTCTACAGTTTGAATTACTCATTTTTCGACTTTTTCAGGGTTTCTCATCATATTCCAAGTCCTACAGTGTGATTTTATCATTTTTTGACATTTTCAGGGTTTCTCACCATATTCCAAGTCCTACAGTGTGATTTTCTCATTTTTCGACTTTTTCAGGGTTTCTCACTATATTGCAGGTCCTACAAGTGTGAATTTCTTATTTTTTGACTTTTTCAGGGTTTCTCACCATATTCCAGCTCCTACAGTGTATTTTTTCATTTTTTGTCTTTTTCACGGTTTCTCATCTTATTCCAAGTACTATATTGGGATTTTCTCATTTTTTGACTTTTTCAGGGTTTCTCTCCATATTGCAGGTACTACAAGTTTGATTTTCTTATTTTTCGATCTTTCAGGTTTTCTTACCATATTCCAGGTCCTACTGTTTGATTTTCTCATTTTTAGACTTTTTCAGGGTTTCTCACCATATTCCAGGTACTACAGTGTGATTTTCTCATTTTCTGACTTTTTCAGGGTTTCTCATCATATTCCAAGTCCTAGAGTGTGATTTTCTCTTTTTTCGACTATTTCAGAGTTTCTCACCATATTCCAGGTCCTACAGTGTGATTTTCTTATTTTAAGACTTTTTCAGGGTTTCTCAACATATTCCAGGTACTACAGTGTGATTTTCTCATTTTTTGACTTTTTCAGGGTTTCTCATCATATTCCAAGTCCTACAGTGTGATTTTCTTATTTTAAGACTTTTTCAGGGTTTCTCAACATATTCAAGGTACTACAGTGTTATTTTCTCATTTTTTGACTTTTTCAGGTTTTCTCATCATATTCCATGTTCTAGAGGGTGATTTTCTGTTTTTTCGACTTTTATAGTGTTTCTCAACATATTCCAGGTCCACCAGTGTAATTTTCTCATTTTTTGACTTTTTCAGTGTTTCTCACCATATTGCAGGTCCTACAAGTGTGAATTTCTCATTTTTCGACTTTTTCAGAGTTACTCACCATATTCCAGGTCCTACAGTGTGATTTTCTCATTTTAAGACTTTTTCAGGGTTTCTCACCATATTCCAGGTCCTACTGTGTGATTTTCTCATTTTTAGACTTTTTCAGTGTTTTCTCACCATATTCAAGGTACTACAGTGTTATTTTCTCATTTTTTGACTTTTTCAGGTTTTCTCATCATATTCCATGTCCTAGAGGGTGATTTTCTGTTTTTTCGACTTTTATAGTGTTTCTCAACATATTCCAGGTCCACCAGTGTAATTTTCTCATTTTTTGACTTTTTCAGTTTTTCTCACCATATTGCAGGTCCTACAAGTGTGAATTTCTCATTTTTCGACTTTTTCAGAATTACTCACCATATTCCTGGTCCTACAGTGTAATTTTCTCATTTTAAGATTTTTCAGTGTTTCTCACCATATTGCAGGTCCTACTGTGTGATTTTCTCATTTTTTGACTTTTTCAGGGTTTCTCATCTTATTCCAAGTCCTAGAGTGTGATTTTTCTAATTTTTCGACTTTTTCAGATTATATCACCATATTCCTTTTACTACAGTGTGATGTTTCTCATTTTTTGACTTTTTCAAGGTTTCTCCCCATATTCCATGTCCTACAGTGTGATTTTCTCATTTTAAGACTTTTTCAGTGTTTGTCACCATATTCCAGGTACTACAGTGTAATTTTTTTTTATTTTAGACTCTTCAAGTGTTTCTCACCATATTCCAGGACCTACTGCGTGATTTTCTCATTTTTCGACTTTTCCAGGGTTTCTCACCATATTCCAGGTCCTACACTGTGATTTTCTCATTTTTCGACTTTTTCAGGGTTTTTCACCACATTGGAGGTCCTAAAAGTGTGATTTTCTTATTTTTCGACTTTTTCAGGGGTTTCTCATCATATTCCAGCTCCTACAGGTGTATTATTCTCATTTTTTGACTTTTTCACGGTTTCTCATCATATTCCAAATCCTACAGTGTGATTTTCTCATTTTTGGAGTTTTTCAGGGTTTCTCAACATATTCCAAGTCCTAGAGTGTGATTTTTTCTAATTTTTCGACTTTTTCAGTGTTTCTCACCATATGCCAGTTTCTACAGTGTTATTTTTCTAATTATCGACTTTTTCAGTGTTGCTCACCATATTCCAAGTCCTACAGTGTGATTTTCTCATTTTTTGACTTTTTCAGATTTTCTCAACATATTCCAGGTACTACAGTGTGATTTTTTCATTTCTTGACTTTTTCAGGTTTTCTCATCATATTCCAAGTCCTACAGTGTTATTTTCTCATTTTTTGACTTTTTCAGTGTTTCTCACCATATTCCAGGTCCTACAGTGTGATTTTCTCATTTTTTGACTTTTTCAGGGTTTCTCACCATATTGGAGGTTCTATAAGTGTGATTTTCATATTTTTCGACTTTTTCAGGGTTTCTCACCATATTCCAGCTTCTACAGTGTATTTTTCTCATTTTTTGGACTTTTTCACGGTTTCTCATCATATTCTAAATCCTACAGTGTGATTTTCTCATTTTTGGAATTTTTCAGGGTTTCTCACCATATTGCAGGTACTACAAGTTTGATTTTCTTCTTTTTTTGACTGTTTAAGTTTTTCTCACCATATTGCAGGTCCTACTGTGTGATTTTCTCATTTTGAGACTTTTTCAGTGTTTCTCACCATATTCCAGCTACTACAGTGTGATTTTCTCATTTTTCGACTTTTTCAGGGTTTCTCATCATATTCCAATCCTAGAGTGTGATTTTTCTAATTTTTCGACTTTTTCAGAGTTTTCTCACCATATTCCAGGTTCTACATTGTTATTTTTCTAATTTTTGACTTTTTCAGGGTTGCTCACCATATTCCATCTTCTACAGTGAGATTTTCTCATTTTTCGACTTTTTCAGGGTTTTCTCATCATATTCCAAGTCCTACAGTGTGATTTTCTCATTTTTTGACTTTTTCAGGGTTTCTCATCATATTCCAAGTCCTACAGTGTGATTTTCTCATTTTTTGACTTTTTCAGGGTTTCTCACCATATTCCAGGTCCTACAGTGTGATTTTCTCTTTTTTTAACTTTTCAGGGTTTCTTACCGTATTCCAGGTTCTACATTGTCATTTTCTCATTTTTTGAATATTTCAGGTTTTCTCAACATATTCCAGGTCTACACTGTCCATTTTCTAATTTGCGACTTTTTCAGAGTTTCTCACCATATTCCATGTACTACAGTGTGATTTTCTCATTTTTCGACTTTTTCAGGGTTTCTCACCATAATGGAGATCAAACAAGTATGAGTTTCTTATTTTTCGAATTTTTCAGGTTTTCTCACCATATTCCAGTTCCTACAGTGTATTTTTCTCATTTTTAGACTTTTTCACGTTTTCTCACAATATTCCTGGTCCTACTGCGTGATTTTCTCATTTTTTCGACTTTTTCAGGGTTTCTCACCATATTCCAAGTTATTCAGTGTGATTTTCTCATTTTTTGACTTTTTCAGAATTTCTCACCCTATTGGAGGTCCTACAAGTGTGAATTTCCTTATTTTTTGACTTTTTCAGGGGTTTCTCACCATATTCCAGCTCCTTCAGTGTATTTTTCTCATTTTTTGACTTTTTCAGGGTTTCTCACCATATTGCAGATATGACAAATTTGATTTTTCTTATTTTTCGACTGCTTCAGGGTTTCTCACCATATTCCAGGTCCTACTGTGTGATTTTCTCATTTTTAGACTTTTTCAGTGTTTACTCACCATATTCAAGGTACTACAGTGTTATTTTCTCATTTTTTGACTTTTTCAGGTTTTCTCATCATATTCCAATTCCTACAGTGTGATTTTCTCTTTTTTCGACTTTTAAAGAGTTTCTCAACATATTCCAGGTCCACCAGTGTAATTTTTCTCATGTTTTGACTTTTTCAGTGTTTCTCACCATATTGCAGGTCCTACAAGTGTGAATTTCTCATTTTTCGACTTTTTCAGAGTTACTCACCATATTCCAGGTCCTACAGTGTGATTTTCCCATTTTTAATATTTTTCAGTGTTTTTCACCATATTCCAGGTCCTACTGCCTGATTTTCTCATGTTTTTGACTTTTTCAGAGTTTCTCACCATATTCCAAGTCCTACAGTGTGATTTTCTCATTTTTTGACATTTTCAGGGTTTCTCCTCTTATTCTAAGTCCTAGAGTGTGATTTTTCTAATTTTTCGACTTTTTCAGATTATATCACCATATTCCTTGTACTACAGTGTGATGTTTCTCATTTTTTGACTTTTTCAATGTTTCTCACCATATTCCATGTCCTACAGTGTGATTTTCTCATTTTTCGATTTTTTTCAGGGTTTGTAACCATATTCAAGGTACTACAGTGTGATTTTCTTATTTTATTCTTTTTCAGTGTTTCTCAGAAAAGTCCAGGACCCACTGCGTTATTTTCTCATTTTTCGGCTTTTTCAGTGTTTCTCACCATATTCCAGGTCCTACAATGTGATTTTCTCATTTTTCGACTTTTTCATGGTTTTTCACCATATTGGAGGTCCTACAAGTGTGATTTTCTTATTTTTCGACTTTTTCAGTGTTTCTCATCATATTCCAAGTCCTAGAGTGTAATTTTTCTAATTTTTCGACTTTTTCAGTGTTTCTCACCATTTTCCAGGTTCTACATTGTGATTTTCTCATTTTTTTAATTTTTCAGGGTTTCTCACCATATTCGATCTTCTACAGTTTGAATTACTCATTTTTCGACTTTTTCAGGGTTTCTCATCATATTCCAAGTCCTACAGTGTGATTTTATCATTTTTTGACATTTTCAGGGTTTCTCACCATATTCCAAGTCCTACAGTGTGATTTTCTCATTTTTCGACTTTTTCAGGGTTTCTCACTATATTGCAGGTCCTACAAGTGTGAATTTCTTATTTTTTGACTTTTTCAGGGTTTCTCACCATATTCCAGCTCCTACAGTGTATTTTTTCATTTTTTGTCTTTTTCACGGTTTCTCATCTTATTCCAAGTACTATATTGGGATTTTCTCATTTTTTGACTTTTTCAGGGTTTCTCTCCATATTGCAGGTACTACAAGTTTGATTTTCTTATTTTTCGATCTTTCAGGTTTTCTTACCATATTCCAGGTACTACTGTTTGATTTTCTCATTTTTAGACTTTTTCAGGGTTTCTCACCATATTCCAGGTACTACAGTGTGATTTTCTCATTTTCTGACTTTTTCAGGGTTTCTCATCATATTCCAAGTCCTAGAGTGTGATTTTCTCTTTTTTCGACTATTTCAGAGTTTCTCACCATATTCCAGGTCCTACAGTGTGATTTTCTTATTTTAAGACTTTTTCAGGGTTTCTCAACATATTCCAGGTACTACAGTGTGATTTTCTCATTTTTTGACTTTTTCACGGTTTCTCATCATATTCCAAGTCCTACAGTGTGATTTTCTCATTTTTGGAAATTTTCAGGGTTTCTCAACATATTCCAAGTCCTAGAGTGTGATATTTCTATTTTTTCGACTTTTTCAGAGTTTCTCACCATATTCCAGTTTCTACAGTGTTATTTTTCTAATTTTCGACTTTTTCAGAGTTGCTCACCATATTCCATCTTCTACAGTGTGATTTTCTCATTTTTCGACTTTTTCAGGGTTTCTCATCATATTCCAAGTCCTACAGTGTGATTTTCTCATTTTTTGACTTTTTCAGGGTTTCTCATCATATTCCAAGTCCTACAGTGTGATTTTCTCATTTTTTGACTTTTTCAGGTTTTCTCATCATATTCCAAGTCCTACAGTGTTATTTTCTCATTTTTTGATTTTTTCAGTGTTTCTCACCATATTCCAGGTCCTACACTGTGATTTTCTCATTTTTTGACTTTTTCAGGGTTTCTCACCATATTGGAGGTTCTACAAGTGTGATTTTCTTATTTTTCGACTTTTTCAAGGTTTCTCACCATATTACAACTTCTACAGTGTATTGTTCTCATTTTTTGACTTTTTCACGGTTTCTCATCATATTCTAAATCCTACAGTCTGATTTTCTCATTTTTGGAATTTTTCAGGGTTTCTCAACATATTGCAGGTACTACAAGTTTGATTTTCTTATTTTTTTGACTGTTTAAGTGTTTCTCACCATATTGCATGTCCTACTGTGTGATTTTCTCATTTTGAGACTTTTTCAGTGTTTCTCACCATATTCCAGCTACTACAGTGTGATTTTCTCATTTTTTTACTTTTTCAGGGTTTCTCATCATATTCCAAGTCCTAGAGTGTGATTTTTCTAATTTTTCGACTTTTTCAGAGTTTCTCACCATATTCCAGGTTTTACAGTGTTATTTTTCTAATTTTTGACTTTTTCAGGGTTGCTCACCATATTCCATCTTCTACAGTGAGATTTTCTCATTTTTCGACTTTTTCAGGGTTTCTCATCATATTCCAAGTCCTACAGTGTGATTTTCTCATTTTTGACTTTTTCAGGGTTTCTCATCATATTCCAAGTCCTACAGTGTGATTTTCTCATTTTTTGACTTTTTCAGGGTTTCTCACCATATTCCAGGTCCTACAGTGTGATTTTCTCTTTTTTTAACTTTTCAGGGTTTCTTACCGTATTCCAGGTTCTACATTGTCATTTTCTCATTTTTTGAATATTTCAGGTTTTCTCAACATATTCCAGGTCTACACTGTCATTTTCTAATTTGCGACTTTTTCAGAGTTTCTCACCATATTCCATGTACTACAGTGTGATTTTCTCATTTTTCGACTTTTTCAGGGTTCTCACCATAATGGAGATCAAACAAGTATGAGTTTCTTATTTTTCGAATTTTTCAGGTTTTCTCACCATATTCCAGTTCCTACAGTGTATTTTCTCATTTTTAGACTTTTTCACGTTTTCTCACAATATTCCTGGTCCTACTGCGTGATTTTCTCATTTTTCGACTTTTTCAGGGTTTCTCACCATATTCCAAGTTATTCAGTGTGATTTTCTCATTTTTTGACTTTTTCAGAATTTCTCACCCTATTGGAGGTCCTACAAGTGTGAATTTCTTATTTTTTGACTTTTCAGGGTTTCTCACCATATTCCAGCTCCTTCAGTGTATTTTTCTCATTTTTTGACTTTTTCAGGTTTCTCACCATATTGCAGATATGACAAATTTGATTTTCTTATTTTTCGACTGCTTCAGGGTTTCTCACCATATTCCAGGTCCTACTGTGTGATTTTCTCATTTTTAGACTTTTTCAGTGTTTACTCACCATATTCAAGGTACTACAGTGTTATTTTCTCATTTTTTGACTTTTTCAGGTTTTCTCATCATATTCCAATTCCTACAGTGTGATTTTCTCTTTTTTCGACTTTAAAGAGTTTCTCAACATATTCCAGGTCCACCAGTGTAATTTTCTCATGTTTTGACTTTTTCAGTGTTTCTCACCATATTGCAGGTCCTACAAGTGTGAATTTCTCATTTTTCGACTTTTTCAGAGTTACTCACCATATTCCAGGTCCTACAGTGTGATTTTCCCATTTTAATATTTTTCAGTGTTTTTCACCATATTCCAGGTCCTACTGCCTGATTTTCTCATGTTTTTGACTTTTTCAGAGTTTCTCACCATATTCCAAGTCCTACAGTGTGATTTTCTCATTTTTTGACATTTTCAGGTTTCTCCTCTTATTCTAAGTCCTAGAGTGTGATTTTTCTAATTTTCGACTTTTTCAGATTATATCACCATATTCCTTGTACTACAGTGTGATGTTTCTCATTTTTTGACTTTTTCAATGTTTCTCACCATATTCCATGTCCTACAGTGTGATTTTCTCATTTTTCGATTTTTTTCAGGGTTTGTAACCATATTCAAGGTACTACAGTGTGATTTTCTTATTTTATTCTTTTTCAGTGTTTCTCAGAAAAGTCCAGGACCCACTGCGTTATTTTCTCATTTTTCGGCTTTTTCAGTGTTTCTCACCATATTCCAGGTCCTACAATGTGATTTTCTCATTTTTCGACTTTTTCATGGTTTTTCACCATATTGGAGGTCCTACAAGTGTGATTTTCTTATTTTTCGACTTTTTCAGTGTTTCTCATCATATTCCAAGTCCTAGAGTGTAATTTTTCTAATTTTTCGACTTTTTCAGTGTTTCTCACCATTTTCCAGGTTCTACATTGTGATTTTTCTCATTTTTTTAATTTTTCAGGGTTTCTCACCATATTCGATCTTCTACAGTTTGAATTACTCATTTTTCGACTTTTTCAGGGTTCTCATCATATTCCAAGTCCTACAGTGTGATTTTATCATTTTTTGACATTTTCAGGGTTTCTCACCATATTCCAAGTCCTACAGTGTGATTTTCTCATTTTTCGACTTTTTCAGGGTTTCTCACTATATTGCAGGTCCTACAAGTGTGAATTTCTTATTTTTTGACTTTTTCAGGGTTTCTCACCATATTCCAGCTCCTACAGTGTATTTTTTCATTTTTTGTCTTTTTCACGGTTTCTCATCTTATTCCAAGTACTATATTGGGATTTTCTCATTTTTGACTTTTTCAGGGTTTCTCTCCATATTGCAGGTACTACAAGTTTGATTTTCTTATTTTTCGATCTTTCAGGTTTTTCTTACCATATTCCAGGTCCTACTGTTTGATTTTCTCATTTTTAGACTTTTTCAGGGTTTCTCACCATATTCCAGGTACTACAGTGTGATTTTCTCATTTTCTGACTTTTTCAGGGTTTCTCATCATATTCCAAGTCCTAGAGTGTGATTTTCTCTTTTTTCGACTATTTCAGAGTTTCTCACCATATTCCAGGTCCTACAGTGTGATTTTCTTATTTTAAGACTTTTTCAGGGTTCTCAACATATTCCAGGTACTACAGTGTGATTTTCTCATTTTTTGACTTTTTCACGGTTTCTCATCATATTCCAAGTCCTACAGTGTGATTTTCTCATTTTTGGAAATTTTCAGGGTTTCTCAACATATTCCAAGTCCCTAGAGTGTGATATTTCTATTTTTTTCGACTTTTTCAGAGTTTCTCACCATATTCCAGTTTCTACAGTGTTATTTTTCTAATTTTCGACTTTTTCAGAGTTGCTCACCATATTCCATCTTCTACAGTGTGATTTTCTCATTTTTCGACTTTTTCAGGGTTTCTCATCATATTCCAAGTCCTACAGTGTGATTTTCTCATTTTTTGACTTTTTCAGGGTTTCTCATCATATTCCAAGTCCTACAGTGTGATTTTCTCATTTTTTGACTTTTTTCAGGTTTTCTCATCATATTCCAAGTCCTACAGTGTTATTTTCTCATTTTTTGATTTTTTCAGTGTTTCTCACCATATTCCAGGTCCTACACTGTGATTTTCTCATTTTTTGACTTTTTCAGGGTTTCTCACCATATTGGAGGTTCTACAAGTGTGATTTTCTTATTTTTCGACTTTTTCAAGGTTTCTCACCATATTACAACTTCTACAGTGTATTGTTCTCATTTTTTGACTTTTTCACGGTTTCTCATCATATTCTAAATCCTACAGTCTGATTTTCTCATTTTTGGAATTTTTCAGGTTTCTCAACATATTGCAGGTACTACAAGTTTGATTTTCTTATTTTTTGACTGTTTAAGTGTTTCTCACCATATTGCATGTCCTACTGTGTGATTTTCTCATTTTGAGACTTTTTCAGTGTTTCTCACCATATTCCAGCTACTACAGTGTGATTTTCTCATTTTTTACTTTTTCAGGGTTTCTCATCATATTCCAAGTCCTAGAGTGTGATTTTTCTAATTTTTCGACTTTTTCAGAGTTTCTCACCATATTCCAGGTTTTACAGTGTTATTTTTCTAATTTTTGACTTTTTCAGGGTTGCTCACCATATTCCATCTTCTACAGTGAGATTTTCTCATTTTTCGACTTTTTCAGGGTTTCTCATCATATTCCAAGTCCTACAGTGTGATTTTCTCATTTTTTGACTTTTTCAGGGTTTCTCATCATATTCCAAGTCCTACAGTGTGATTTTCTCATTTTTTGACTTTTTCAGGGTTTCTCACCATATTCCAGGTCCTACAGTGTGATTTTCTCTTTTTTTAACTTTTCAGGGTTTCTTACCGTATTCCAGGTTCTACATTGTCATTTTCTCATTTTTTGAATATTTCAGGTTTTCTCAACATATTCCAGGTCTACACTGTCATTTTCTAATTTGCGACTTTTTCAGAGTTTCTCACCATATTCCATGTACTACAGTGTGATTTTCTCATTTTTCGACTTTTTCAGGGTTTCTCACCATAATGGAGATCAAACAAGTATGAGTTTCTTATTTTTCGAATTTTTCAGGTTTTTCTCACCATATTCCAGTTCCTACAGTGTATTTTTCTCATTTTTAGACTTTTTCACGTTTTCTCACAATATTCCTGGTCCTACTGCGTGATTTTCTCATTTTTCGACTTTTTCAGGGTTTCTCACCATATTCCAAGTTATTCAGTGTGATTTTCTCATTTTTTGACTTTTTCAGAATTTCTCACCCTATTGGAGGTCCTACAAGTGTGAATTTCTTATTTTTGACTTTTTCAGGGTTTCTCACCATATTCCAGCTCCTTCAGTGTATTTTTCTCATTTTTTGACTTTTTCAGGGTTTCTCACCATATTGCAGATATGACAAATTTGATTTTCTTATTTTTCGACTGCTTCAGGTTTCTCACCATATTCCAGGTCCTACTGTGTGATTTTCTCATTTTTAGACTTTTTCAGTGTTTACTCACCATATTCAAGGTACTACAGTGTTATTTTCTCATTTTTTTGACTTTTTCAGGTTTTCTCATCATATTCCAATTCCTACAGTGTGATTTTCTCTTTTTTCGACTTTTAAAGAGTTTCTCAACATATTCCAGGTCCACCAGTGTAATTTTCTCATGTTTTGACTTTTTCAGTGTTTCTCACCATATTGCAGGTCCTACAAGTGTGAATTTCTCATTTTTCGACTTTTTCAGAGTTACTCACCATATTCCAGGTCCTACAGTGTGATTTTCCCATTTTAATATTTTTCAGTGTTTTTCACCATATTCCAGGTCCTACTGCCTGATTTTCTCATGTTTTTGACTTTTTCAGAGTTTCTCACCATATTCCAAGTCCTACAGTGTGATTTTCTCATTTTTTGACATTTTCAGGGTTTCTCATCTTATTCTAAGTCCTAGAGTGTGATTTTTCTAATTTTTCGACTTTTTCAGATTATATCACCATATTCCTTGTACTACAGTGTGATGTTTCTCATTTTTTGACTTTTTCAATGTTTCTCACCATATTCCATGTCCTACAGTGTGATTTTCTCATTTTTCGATTTTTTTCAGGGTTTGTAACCATATTCAAGGTACTACAGTGTGATTTTCTTATTTTATTCTTTTTCAGTGTTTCTCAGAAAAGTCCAGGACCCACTGCGTTATTTTCTCATTTTTCGGCTTTTTCAGTGTTTCTCACCATATTCCAGGTCCTACAATGTGATTTTCTCATTTTTCGACTTTTTTCATGGTTTTTCACCATATTGGAGGTCCTACAAGTGTGATTTTCTTATTTTTCGACTTTTTCAGTGTTTCTCATCATATTCCAAGTCCTAGAGTGTAATTTTTCTAATTTTTCGACTTTTTCAGTGTTTCTCACCATTTTCCAGGTTCTACATTGTGATTTTTCTCATTTTTTGAATTTTTCAGGGTTTCTCACCATATTCGATCTTCTACAGTTTGAATTACTCATTTTTCGACTTTTTCAGGGTTTCTCATCATATTCCAAGTCCTACAGTGTGATTTT